>NC_071332.1:16321342-16621342 GCF_010183535.1 Caenorhabditis remanei
CATATCGGGGGTGCACGAGGATAACTTGGCATTAATGAACTCCGTCATAATCGGACTCTTCCACACGTGACGCTTGAACAGCTTTAGTAAGCAGTTAAGGGTCGAATGCGTATAAGTCACGACTCTGGCTAGGGAGTTGCTTCGCTCGAATGGAACGAAAGAAACGTACTGTTCATTACACTGAGTTAGAAGACACATGCCCCGGAGGGCTTCAGTCAGAGCGTTAAACTCTGGCTGATCTGTCGATTTCTCGACAATGTCTGCCGATTTCTCAGCAGAACAGTCTACCGATTGCTCAGTAGGGTTTACCGATTTCTCAGTAGAATTTTTGTCAGATTTCTTCCGTGCCGCTATTATTTCCGAGGAAATAAGTTCGCGGAAGTCCGAAGGGCAATTCACATTGCCTTCGAGGCGACATGGCCATGTACTTGGAGGATTCGTTAAGAAGTCCGGGCCGCGAAACCATAAAGAGCAATTCTTTAATTCTTCGCTTCCCATTCCTCTCGTGGCAATATCAGCGGGGTTCTGATCGGTAGGGCAATGATGAAATGTGGACGGAATCTCGAGGGATTGCAGTCGATCACATGCTTCATTGATTGCTTTTACACGATTACTGACCCAGCATTTCTTTTGCTCGTTACGAAGAATCCAGTACAAGGCGACCATCGCATCAGAGAAGAATCTGACGGAGCTTGGGCGCTCCGAAGTCATCGCCGTTTCTACTGACATAGCAATTCTTGTTCCAATCTCAATCGCGAGTAATTCGAGACGAGGGATGGTCAAAGTCTTACTAGCCGATGGTTTAATCTTCGATTTTGCGGTCAAGAGACCAACCTTGGGTGGTTTGTCATCATACTCATAGAGTATGTACACAGCACAAGCGTAGGTATCTTTGGAAGCGTCCGAGAAAACTAGAAGATGACTCTTCTTGTATGGACCACTAGGTCGCAACATGCGAGGTATCGTAATTGATGACTCGGAGAATTGCTTCCTAATAGCCTCCCACTGATTAAGTAGGGATCGAGGGACTTTAGACTTCCAATCGATACCGTCCGACCATAAGTCTCGCATCAAAAGTTTGAAGGAAACGAATAGTGGAGCTAGAACACCGAGGGGATCGAAGGTTTCAGCCATACGGGAGGCCACCTGACGTTTTGTCGGGTGTGTCTCTAGCAACGTTGCTAACTTCACCGTATATGTATCTTTTTACAGATCCCAAGTGGTATCCAAGTAGTTTTACTGTCGTTTCGCTTGTGATCTCATCCCGAGGGAATTTCGCCATCTCATCTTGGCTATTCGTGATATATTCCCGAAGACACATGTTCATTGAGTTGAACGTCCTTCTTCGAGTCAATCCGAAGATCTTGTATCTCAGCCTTATTGTTCGAGGTCAACATACGTTATCAACGTAAATGTTCTGCCGAATCCGCTCAGCGATGCCGTCGGTCATTGCATTTAAAGTAATGATCGATAGTGGCAGCGAGGAGAAACGGAGAACACGTCATTCCGAAAGGAATCCGAGTAAATCGGAACTCGACGATGTTACCTTTAACAGGAGGCTTCGTGATATCTTTCAACCAGATAAACGAGTACAATTACGATCCTCGGGGACCAGACGTACCTGGTGAAAGGCTTTTTCAATATCACCCACCACGAGGTAGTCAGATAACCGAGAGCGAATGAGAATGTCGAATAGATCAACTAGCATGGACGGTCCAGGGTCGAGGCATCATTAAGACTGAGCTCACCACCTTTTTACTACTTGCATCCAATACAATGCGCAGTTTAGTCGTAAGTGAAGATTCCTTCACTACGACTCGATGCGGAATGTAATACAGCGGATCTGTATCGTTATCCATTTCCGGGGTTACCATCTCAATAATACCACTGGCGAGTTGCTTCTTTAGAATATCGTCATAATCTTGCATCAGATTCTTCTTTCTTTTCAGAGAGAGAATTAGCTGCTCCAGCCGTTTACCGGCAACGCCGCGGTTTGACGCGAGGCGTGATTGCTTTCCGTTCCACGGAAGGGACACTAGAAGATATCCTTCTTCGGTGTAGCGGATGTTCTTTTCGAACTCAGCAACGAGGTCTTTGATTTCCGTCTTCTTTCCCTCAATAGGTCCTGGTTCTTCGATCCCAACATTCTCGAGATTCCATAGTTGGGAGATCTCCGTATGGAGACGATCCACGGGATCTTTTGAATCCGCCGGAGTCATCAGTGAACCGATGAAGCTTTCACAATGGAATGCGTCAATCTCATCACTGATGGAGTCGGACGGGGGAAGTGAAGAACGAGGTGGGGGAAAGATGATCGGAGCAAACTTCGTAAGCTCGACGAATCTTTCTGATGGAAGCAACAGTCTCTTCGAGGTTCCTAATAATCGTGACAACAAATCGTTACCCAGGATCATATCAATGAACTGTCCGTTAAAGGAACTATCCGCTGATAGTCTGTGGGGGGTCAATTTTCTTGTCTCGAAGATAGCTAATATCTGCTGCGTTCAAACGAGGGCACACAAATTTAGTTTTCGGAAGTCGGGGAGCACCTGCGATTAGCATAGAGAATGGTTTACCATCCGTATGGAAAGATATCTGATAAATATTTGACTGCTCGGTAGTAGTTTTGCTATATCCCGAAATGGTCAAAGTTTTTGTTGCTAGGATGTCCAGGCCAAAGCGTTCGGCACTCTTATGAGAGAGCACGGAGAGCGATGCACCGGAGTCGACTAGTGCCAAAACCTTGTGACCATCCGTAGTCCGAAGAGCTACAAATGGAAGTTTCGAGATCTCGCCACAATCTTCAACAAGGGAAGCGTTATACAGGCTTTCTTGTGTCAGACGGTCGAGGAATAGCGGTAAACTTCTACAGAGGAGTGGATACTTATCAGAATCTGGACCCGAAGGTCTTTCTAGAGGCGCTGTTGCTGGCGAGGCAACAGTTGGAATGCGAGCCAAGGACGGCCCAGAGTCTACCCCTGGAAATTTATTGCGAGCCCCCGAGGGGGCCACGAAAAAATTCAGACAGAATTGGAGCCGGGGCGTCAGATGGATAATTTCGAGGGTCGCGGTAGTACTCTTTCAGAGTGCAGGCTCCCGTGTTGTGTTTACCTTGACAGTAAGCACACGTACTGAAATTCTTGCAATCTTCGGTACGATGGGTCTGCTGAGCACAGTTGTGACAGGACCCAGTGGTACGGAAGTATTGCCGAACTTCGTACGAAGAAAGAGCGCACTGAAGAATGGAGTGACCGGGACCACAGATGAAACAGCATTTCGAGGCGATTTCGGAGTCTCGAGGGAAGGTGTGATGAATGAATCTCTCATCATAACCTCTACCGAGCTTATAGCAAGGTTCGAGCTTTTCTCCGGGTTGTCCTCTCATGCCAGGAATCCGAGGCTTTGGCTTGTCTGTCGACGGGGTTGACGTGGGATGTCCACCTTGGTAGTTCCCGGCGTTCGGAGCTCCTCTTGGAGTCTGAGGCGGGGGGTTCCCAAAGGCTGCAAAACCATAACTCCGAGGAGTCATATTTCCCTGGTGGGCATTGGGCTGAGCACCGAAGTGTCCCGTTCCGGCTTCACCAGGAGAGCCATTGCCGACATTATTCGACTTGGAATTCTTAGAGGCATTCTTAGACTTGCCGTCTCTGTTCGAAGTAGGCGGGTCGTTATTTCTAACTTTCGGTTTCTTCGAAGAAGAGTTGGCGGAGGGGTCGGTACGAGTACTGACGCCAGAGTTAGAATTACCTTTAGAACTCTTAGATTTATTCGAGCTCGCGGATACAGTCATCACTGACTCGTCCGGGATCTCTTTCAATCTCTCAGAGGCTGCAGCAGGCCGAAAACGATCAAAGAAAGCAAGATCTTTATGATAGCTCTCGTATTTATCGAGGATCTGAGTCGTCGTGGGCTGCGCACCGTTGATAAACAACGGTTTGATGAAATTCATCACTGGTACCGGGAGTTTTTCCATCAGATTGCGGACAAACGCGGGAGAATCTACATCCTCCCCTAGATCTCGAAGACGTAGGACAAGCGATTTGCCTTCCTGTAGTTGGCGAGAAGAACGTTTCTGGTCAGTCTCGTGAAAAGTGAGCTCTCTGAAGCGCTTCAGAGCTTCCGTAACTCCAGAAGTGTCACCCTCGAAGGCGGTACGAAGACCTGATAAGGTAGCTTCGATCGCCTCGGCGGGGACACTTAAGTCGACATAGAAGCGCTTAGCGTCTCCGACAAGCTTCTTTTCCAAGATGGCCAGTCGCATTTCATCGGAAATTCGCGGATTTTCTACTCCAAGTTTTTCGAACATCGAAATGAACTTCTTGTATCTGAGCGCATCGCCAGAAAATTTCGGTAGAATAGCTTCGAGGTCGTAATAAGACAACCCCTTGTTACTCGACTTCATTTTTCTGCCTCTCTCAGTCGCTCGGCAGGCGTCGTCAGTTTCCTCTTCCGAGGAGACTTCGTTTGCGTCCGAGGAGCAAGAGTGCGGTCAGGACCAGAGTGTTCTTTCCTTTCACTGTCAGACAGAGAATGGAAGTTCGATTGAACATGATTACGAGGAGTAGAGGCTACAATCGGTTTGCACGAGGTTATGAAACGACCACCGTTTTCTGGATGCATCTCATTGATGGCGCCAGAAGGAATAGGTGATAACCCGGCTTCCCGAATCTGACACTGACGTGACAGGTGATCTGACGACATGCATAGAACGCATAAACCGTTCCTAGCACAATAAGCCGTTAATTTCGGACTTTCACAGTCGAACAGATCGTGGTTACCTCTACAGACCGGGCACGAGATCGGCAGTCCAGAGGACGCGGAGTTCGGGACCGTTCCGAGAAGCATACTAGAGGCTTCGTGGTTCCCGGTATTTGAGGAAATAACCGGGGGGACCACTGGAGGAACTTGCGTTCCACCAGAATTGGCGAATCCGACAGACGAGTGATGCTGAGCATTATTACGATTCTCGTTGTCTTCATCTTGAGACGAGGGAGCAACATGATTGTTGATCGAATTGAGTTGGGCGATAGTATTGTCCACATATTGTTCCTCATCGTCTACGGGTGAATTAGCCACAATCTCCGAGATATCCGCTGCGTCAGTGGAGGATACCGCTTCGATGTGGTAATTCTGCTTCTCGAGGATAGTTTGCAGTTCCTTGATGGTTTTCTTGACGATGGGCAGGGTGATGGTCCGAGGCTTCAGGTCGAGATGAGCCTTAGCCACTTCGCGTAGACCGTTTCGTTCCTTGCTTGACAAGATTTCCGAGGAGTTCTTGATGGACTCAAAGAAATGAGTATCCGTTTCGATCATTCCTGCAATAACGATCAACTTTTTTCGTAGTTTGTCGATCGTCTCCAGTGCGAGAGCATCGTGGTCGACAGTGGAGTCGATGAAGGGCTGTGCGTCCTCCGAGGTTTTGAGGCCAGCGGAGCTTGCACGGGTGATGGCGTTCTTGACATTGACTTGGGCCTTCTTGAAGTTTTCCGAGGGCTGTCGTTGCATCACGTTGTTGGTTGCGGCAGTTCCTCCAGATGTTGACGAGGGGTCGTTCCGCGGGGGGTTGGGTTGTCCGGTACCAGACATGGTTGATTGTTCACACGAAGGTGTAGGAAGATGAAAAGCTGAAATTAAAAAAGTATTCTTAAAGAGAATTGAGACCGGACAGAGGGCTATAAAGATTAAAAAACAGAGAAACAAAACGCTAAAGTCCGCTCTTGTACGGGCGAGTCCTGATGTCCATCCACGAACTGGCCTAATTCGAAGCTGAAAACCAGGCTACACGACAAAAGCTAAAATTGTAGCATCAGCTGGGCTCAGTAGGAGGACGAGTCAGGTGAGCTCCGAGGCGTTGCCTTGGTAGGACGAATACCAAGTTATAATTACGTCTAACTCTAACTTAGTTCATCCTAAATGGATGTTATACAACGCATATCTCGTCATTGCTCAACTGCTCATCGACCATCACTCCGGACAGTGAAAAACCTTCACATTCGGAAGTGTCGAGGCAACCAAAAACTAGAATTCCAGAATCGAAGTGGCTTGGGGTGTCGTCGCTTTACCGTAAGCTAAACACTTTCAGAGCCTCGCAACTCTGAGATTGAGGGGGACCTTTTCAGATAACAGTTCTGAGCTGGCTCTGGGATATCGTTTACCAGACGAATACCCATTCAATTTGCGAGGGACCAAAGTTCTACTCATAGGAGTGTCATATACTATGGTATCGCGGGCGTGTTCTCCACTGTCTGGTGGCTTCTCACCATAACACAGAGGTCTTCCGACAAAACACTACGAATTTACCCTGAAGTAGTCCGTCAGATGAAACTGGATCTGCTAATAGGAACTTCGGAACCCTTCGGTGGGGCACTACTACTTGGTGGGAGTGGCTGGTTACCTGTTATATATACCAGTACTCGATCAAGGTTATAGTAGCTTCTGGACAGGGAAGCTAGGCTTGTCCGACGCTTGTCGGTTTTCAACAAACCCTCTCTAGCAGGTAGCATTTTGAATCGCGGCTCATTATAGATCTCTGATGTATCGAGGATACGTATGAGACAGGATCTAGAGCTGAGATTGCGTGCTCGGTCCCCTAGAGAAGTCGGGAATATGTCCTCCTTGACCAGACGATCGAAATCGCCCGTTTAATCAACCTTTTACGACTACACGGTGTCACCGCAAAAGATTGAGCTAGAGACATGAGATGAAATTGTACGTGTTTCTAACTTGTACCATAGAATAGACTCGGTTATGTGGAACGAGGGAGGGAATCGACCCACTCATCAACTGGCGGAAAACATTGCGAATATGAATCCGACGCGGAATTACTGTGCTAAGGAGCTCCCCATCTGGCTAAGATGCCGCTTTCTTCCGTAGACTACCACTTTTCCCAGTGAACCTTTGATTTTTGACGCATCCGATGCTTCAAATATCTCGAATTCTAACCACATCTGTGAACAAAAAACCGATTTTAACACGCTAGAAAAGCAGTACGATCTCGCCCCAGGACGCTCGAACGATCGTATCGAGCCTGCTTTCTACTCAATCTTGAGTTAATTTCATAACATTTTACCCCTTTCAAGAGACTCGCTCTCGAGAAAGGCTTTTTTTTCTCATTACGTGCAGACTTGTAACCTAAAGAGGTGGACGATGGAATTGTTTAAATCGGTCTACTTTTATTTCTAAAATTAGTTGCTTATCTGTACTTAGCGCACTTGCATCAAATACTAGTAGTCATAAATACTACTACTCTCATCCGTTGACGAGGATTCTGATGGAGCTCAAATGCACCGGAAATATCTTATGTCAGCCATAAGTTCACTCTGAGCTCATCGTTCTGGCTATTTGGGAAGGCCGTTCAACCTTTGCCGAATACTGATCTCGAGGTCTCAAGGAGTGCCCATTGGGAGCGGAGAGCTATACACGGTCAGCTCCGAGAGCTATTTGCATCTAGGGTCAGCTCGTGAATGGGTATGGCTAAACATAGGTATTATATGTCTCTGTAATTGTATTTCAAAACTTCTATCAACACACTAAGAACCGGATCATTTATTAATAAAATGAGCGAGGGGTTAATGGATGATAAAATGGAGGCCGTGCCGTACACAATGGCACAATAAAACTTCAGAAGCAGTCTTTTAGCGAGTAGTGAGAGTACGAGGGTGTGATTACTGACCTTGCTCGTCTTGACGATCGCGAGGGCGTGTGGAATCTGGGCCGGCGGTGCATCGACAGACATGACCAGAGATTTTCCACAGTTGTGGAATCAAGGTCTTCTCTATCCAGATGAGCCACCAGTCCCCAGTTTCCCAGCGATAAACACGCATACTCGGGAATGCCAAATCAAGCGAGGTCTTGCCTCCGTGGAGCATCTCGACAGTGCAATCCGACATGCGAACCGGAGCTGACGCTCCGTTCTCGACGAGGCAACGAATAGCGAGGAGCACTGCTCTCCAAAATTCGAGGTAGCTCTTGAGACGCGGGTGGGGGCACGTATTGAGACGTTCCGTATGCTCACAGTTGGCCGTCATGGTCAATTGGATCGTCTTGATGCGGTGGATAACCTCAGATTTATGTTCGGGGAACGGATAAACCAACATGATGTCGATTACGTCCAGCGAGGGAAATCTAGCGCGGTAGTGGTGGGGTGGGCGAGAAGAGTCGAGGGTGCGAATAGCTTCCTTAACTTCGAGTTCTCGAGCCCGTTCCACTTCTACAGAAATGCCTTCGTCAACGGGACCACCCAGCTCCTCCGAGTAGGGGAATTGAGTGGCCGGAGCGTTGAGAATGGCAAATCCTGCGGGTTCCGCCGCCATCCAACGATTCACAATCAAATCCATGGCCGGGTCTGTGAACAAACGTATCGAGGGAATCACCTTAAACACCTCTCTATAGTCGGCTGGGATCATCTCGAATGCAAGACGAACATAGCAACGAGGGGAACCTACAAGAGAGTTTCCACGGTCCACTAAATATCGAAGATAGCGTGTGATGGTGTCGTTAGACACATCTGCGCCCACTGGTTCGGAATCGTATTGCCCGGTCAGAATCAGCTGCCAAGTCTGGATCCGCCAAATGATGGCTTCTCTAGAATTGGGAGTCTCGAGGGACTCAAAGCTGTTCACGACGAGGGGGACGACTCCGAAAGAGTGACGATCATCCGGCATACAATTGACATTGTAGCGGATATAGCGGAGAACGAGGTTACTCAGTTGCTCTTCCATTTGCTGTTCGGCATTCGGGGGGATTCCACCAACTTCCATCATAGCTGCGTTGAGTTGGAGATCCTGGTACTCATCCACAATTCGGTCAAATTCCTCATTGAAAGAATCACCAGGCGGCTCCATAATCAACTTGCTCCTCAGGTCGGTATCCATCACTTGGGGTGGATTAGAGTGGATGTAATTCAGTACAGACTGAACAGCAGCGCTGTTGGCCTGATTAGCCTGAGGTCCATACTCCTACAAGCTGACAAGAGTTTAACTTGAAAGTTTCATTAACACCAACCGAGGGTTGCGACTGGGACACTCGAGGGAGGGCTCTCGATGAGCTTGCCGTCGAGGTAGAGGCCAATGGCTTCAATTCCTGTAACAATACTCAGTCAATGGGTCATTTTCACGACTGTCTTACTTCATGAGCGCGGGGGATACTACGTTCGCCGTTGTTCGGAAGCTCGACTACACGTGCTCCTTGATTCTGAAATCAAGAGACTGTATTTCCTGAGATGGGGGACTGTCATCCGTTCTCACTTGAATCTTTCCGAGGGCATGAATATCGTCTGGAAACACGGGATCCGGCAGATAACATGTAAGCTTCACGATCAGTGGGATCTTGCCAGAGCGGCGGTTAGTCTTATAGACTTCTCGTGCTCTTTCCTCGAGCAATATGAACCAATCACATTGCTCATCGTCGAGGTAGACCGGGCCCAGTAATCGAGATGCTCCAGTTCTCTGTTCATGAGACCGCGATAAGGCATCCATCGGTATGCATACTCCGGAATAACTCCAAACTCGTCCGCTGCAGGACTAGTAAGTGGTCCGACGCCACGAATGTGTTTTCCACGAATCCCATTAAGCACAGCGGAGGGGACATAATCGTTAGGCAACGGGAACGCGAGGTACCCATTCTCGACTAACCAACGGATGCGTTTTCCACGTTTGATTCTGATTGTTCGGACCTTTTCTTGGAATTGAAGTGGAGTGAGCTCGAGGTTACAAACACCGTGATAGTGCTGGTGACCCTGCTTGTGGCACTTGCGACAATTTCTGGGCATGTCACACTTAGTGTGCGAGGCCGATCGAGAGTTGCAGTAACCACAGAACGCATAGCCATTGGCTACGGCGAACTCCAGTTTCTCCTCGTTGGAAAGGTAGCGAACGAATCCACAATCATTTTCGCTATGATCCTCGAGGGCAGTGCCCATACACGAGGATCCGCACGCGGAGCATCTGTTCGTCGCGTAACGGTTGCCTGGAACCGGACGAGTCTTCGAATAGGTTCCTCTGATCATGGAGCGTATCCAATCCAAGAGTTGCCTATTATTAGCCATATAAGGCTCACGCTTCGTCACTTCACGAATGAAGTTTGAAGGGTGTGGCAGGTGTCCGGTTCTCATGTACCACAAGAGGTTTCCACGAGACATGGGATCTGTCAAATCTGCGAGGTCATCGTCACGGATCAGAGGGACGCGTTCAGCGTACGAGCAGAGCTCATCCGGTTGGTTCAAGATGTTGCTTGACACGACCAGTGCCGTCGCTAATTGCTGCGAGGGGCATTGTGGGAACGGTTGAGAGTCGTCCATCTCTGGAATTTACAGATTAGCACCGATAAACATTTCGTCTAACCAAAATAAGGCGGGATCAGGGAGGAGTAGGGTACTGGAAGTGATATAAAAACACGAACTGAACGCTACGAGCCGCTTAATGCCGATCTTACTTTAGCCACGTGGGTTTCAGCCACGAGGACAAGTTTATTAGCACACGTAAGAGAGGTCACGTTCTTTCGAACGTGGATTACGAGGTTTACACGCACTAATAATTTACGCATAATCTCGTTGTGTCATAAATTTCTCAAAGTTTACTAGCTTTCGGTGGTCTTTCGACCGGTGAATGCATCTTCGAGGGGATATGACCACGCATGGATGGTAAATTCGCTTGAATTTTCATCGATGCATGAAAAAAGGAAGAAAACCTCCTTTTAGAGAGACGTGTTCCTTGATTTTTGCGATACGCTGCAGTTCGATCAAGCAGCATTAGAAAGAACTGAGGTTTCATTTGTAGATTACTACGAAATGATATCACTTGTCAAGGAGGTGACAGGCACCTTTGCCATCGTCAAGTTTCAGAACGCGCACCCTGGGATAATCGAGATATTCCGCTGGTGGGCCTTCTGATTCCATCAGACCGCCGAACATGAACGATTAACTCCATTTCCCATACGGGGGGAAGAAAATACATTGATGAACGAATTTGAGATGAAATCTCGGTACAAGAGGCTCTTCAATTTCAGTCGCTTGACATCATCGAAGTCGTCACGAAGCCGTGACGTGTAGGGATGAACGAGGTGTCGTGGTAGAAAGAACTTGTCCCGAAGGCCCTTTTGTCGATCAATTGGACACTTGTGACTAGTTATTCTGTGAGGCGATTAATCCACGTAATGGCATGTAATCAAATTCCGCTCTTGCGAAATCTGTACCAGTACGCTCCGGTTGCACCAGCTGGTTCAACTGGATTAGAGCCGATGCGCAATAATTTGTTGCATTCGCGAACTTCTGCAGTTATAGCCCCGAAAGGTGTATAGTGCATTAGTTCTTAAGTTCGAGTTCTCGAGGTGATAGCCGGTTGCTCGGCAGTGGCGCTCGAACGAATCTCAATCTCCGAGGGAGAGAGATAAGTACGATTGGCACAGCGGAGGGATCGGGATCATGCTCGATTGACTCATAATTGACCTAGATGCTCGAAATCGTGCTGCAGGCATAGAATTTTCTCGCGAACAGAATTAACTTATCGATTAAAACACTGTGTATTTGACGCACCAAATACACCTGATGTACCAATAATAGGTACTTCGTCGTCGGTCACTGAATAGTGACATGAAGTATCTAATCTAATCGCAAATCATCATCTACATCCTCCTCCTTCTCTTAGCGTTAGCATCATAGATCCGGATTATAGTTATTTATCCCGAGGGAATGGACCGGTTTTTAAGATCGTATTGATCACCGACCCGGATTACCCTGAATCTCGGCTTAATCTCAGGAGCCACCTGAGAGTCATCGCTCCGATTACAGGTCTAGGTTTTTCCAATTGAACGCTTATTCAATTAGACGGGGAGATTGTAACCGATTTGTGAGTCTATTTCACCGCAGATGCTCCGAAGTGCAACAAATTGGTGTGTCATCTCATGCCCGGAGGCGCTGGAACTAGTCCAATCGAGTTACGGCGTTAGCTGCCTGCTAATTATCTACCCAACAGTGCAATAAATTGCACCAAAATGCACTAAATGAGCCTGAGGGCGTTTACTTAGTGACTGATTTACAAGGTATCATTTTACTCAGACACGAGGTCATAGAGACGGATGAAACTCCTTTTAGCCTCACACAATCCGAAGATCGATATGAGTATGATGTTTAACTTCTACCCATAACTTAGAAGAAGGGGAGCCCTGCGAATTGGCCGGCACTTCCCTGATTCGTGGCATTCAGTTCATGTTTGGACGTCAGATAACGAGGGAGGCAAGTAAATAACGAGGAATGAGCTAGAATTAAAATAATAATGAGTTTTTACTCATATCATATGCCGGAATTGAGGTCGCGAGAAATTAACAACAACACTGTTTTTATTAGGGCAGACCCGTAAAAACACAACAAAAAATAATAAATTTTTAACGGTTATTAGTTAATAACGAGGGCGGTATCTCAATTCTTGGCATTTCCGTGCTCTTCCTTGATCGAGTTCTCCGATTTGACTACTGGAGCCGTTTCTGACTTCTCGACTTTCCTTCCTTTCTTGGCGAATTTGAACTTCTTTCCGCCACGAGTGTGCTTCTGTTTCTTTGCCTTTGGCTCGTCGCGGTTTCCATTGCTGGAGGTAGCAGCGAGGGCTGGGCGCTTCAACGAAGGCTCGTCTTCCTCATCAGAATCTCCTGATCCATGGATCACATGCTCCGGTTTGACGCGGAAGCCACCTGCAGGTTGCGGACCGGTATGATCGAGGTATTTGGCCATATTGCTACTGAATTCCTCATCAGCTACTGGAGCGATCGAGGTAGCAACAACATCATTCTCTGAGGCCGTGACGACGGCAGAAGAAATTTTCTTCTGATATCGACGAGGGCACAAAGTCTGATGGTGTTGACGCTCTTCAATGGGCAACGAGGCGGAACAGCTACGACAAACACGGTTGGCGGCCTTGCAGGTTGCTTCGGATCCGTCACATCCGGCTTTTCCGCAGATAAGACAGCGGTGCTCATTCAAGAGCTGCTGACGTCTCGAGGGGAGGTCCGGATAGACTTGGCATCTTGCCGCATCATGGTTCTGGTGACAAAAGAAGCATTTCACCGAGTTCTGAACAAAACTGAATTAGAAGGGATCTAAAATCACACAAACGTACGAGACGACGGTTCTCGAGAAGCTTGCGCTCCATATGCTCAGTATTCTTTTGAATCTGTGCGAGTTCCGAGGATTTTTCGAGCGCGTAGATCTCTCCGAGGGCTTGCGAACGATGCTCTTCGGCGGGATCTTCGAGATCGAGGATCTGCTTGTAGCTGGCCTGTTTCTCTCGGATGTCCGCTACCAGAGTCTTCAGTGACCTGACTTCGTTGGCTTGCTCGAGGGCGGATACTTTGCGGGCGATGTAATCCCTCAACGAGTTGTACACGCGTGTGATCTTCAACGAAGTCTTTTCGAAATCTTCACGATCGAACTTGCCCTGGTCAATGAGCTGCTGAACCAGACCGTTTCCTTGGCCCTGGCGTTTGGAGATACGACGTTGATCCTCCGCGATCGACGTGAGCTGTACCAGGAAATTGTTCATGTTACTGGACAATCCCTGGAGAGCAGCAAACGGAGCGAGGTTCTCGATCATATTAGTCCAGACGTCGAGGGTGGGCAAACGATCGATGATGTCAGCCTTTTTGACGAGGGTGTCGAGGTCAGATTTCAAAGCCAACTTCTCCAGATCCTTCTTTGTCACGAAGTTGTTGAGCTGATCGGGGGTGACAGAAGTATCGACTAAAGTTTGAACCAATTCCAAGATATTCTTGAGCTTGTCGTCAATCGAGGGAATCTTTTCCAAATTCAGAAGAGCCTCATTGGTTCGGATCTCGATTTCCGTCATCTCCTCTTCACCGTTTTCGACGAATTCGGACACTGGGCGAGGGCCCTGGTCGTTATTCTTCGATTCCTGGAAAAGGGGAATAGGACTTTCAGGTATTCCGTCGGGGTAAACAAAAAAGTTTAGAGGCCCTTGGATTACCTGCTGATTTGGCGGGATCGTTTCCTCTTTCGAGGGTGAATTTCCGGCAAATTTCGAGGTATCGTCACCGATGTCACTTTCGTGACCTGAGGACTCTGCTGAAAATAGAGCCAATTAGCCGCGATTCAGAGAGCTGAATTGCACTAACCGTAGTCAAGTTCTTCTTGTTCGAGTGCTTTTCCTTCCGCTGCGCGTTCAGCGCCTATCCCGAAGACAGACGGTTCAGGCGAGGCTTCTAGAAAAGAAAACTAGTCACTCTCACTCAATGCCAACGATCAAATTACCTTTTGGGTCATCGAGGAGCTCATTTTCACGAGCCTTCGATATTTCCGGCAAGGGAATCTGAGAGATTGGCGGGAGATCGGCATCGAGGATGGCGTCATTGAGCACCGGCTTCATATCAAAACGCGATTTGCTAGTGGTCATAGTAAGTTGCTAAATCAATATAAAAATAATGATTAATTCACCGAGTCGTAAACGAAACAGATATCGAACTGGGTAAAAACCGAGTTACTGAATCACAAGCAATTACGAGAACACAACAAATTAGGCTTTATTTTGACAGAAACAATGAAAAATGTCGCGATTCGTCGATATTACGGGAATCTCCATTTGAGTGACAAGATCGAATCGAGGGATCTCGATTGTAACTTGTGATGCAGCTGCAACATCGCTTTTTGGGCGATTTGACGGGTTTTACAGAATTCCGATAGGCCGTTCGAGTCCTGATGTGATAGCGAGGGTAGACATCCGCAGACTGATTCGTTTTCACGGATTAGTCTCATCGAGGATAATCTTGAAGTGGAGTAGCGAGGGCGGGGGGCGGTAACATCCACGTAATCAACGATTGCGGAATGCAGCGCCGCCCACTGTTCTGAAGGACCCGTGCTTCGAAAAGGACGTACACCAAGAGCCTCCGGAGTCTTCTGGAGAAAGAATTCTCCATTCAACTCGAAAGCCCGAACAGCATGTTCGCGCTGAGACTCTACTTCAACCAGAATCCACGTTGACCACACTCGGGAGTGTGACACGAATTGATACGCTCGAACTACGACTTCAATCATCGCGGGGGCTGTAGAAATCTGAAACTAGAGGCATCATTAGATAAAATTGTCTGCTTTTCTGGCTAACCGTCGATTCCTCGAGGCGTCTGAATTCATAATTACGTGGGCCATATGACTCTACAGCTCGAAAGCGAGTGAAATTGGGTTCCGAGATATCCATGAAACTGACACTTTTCTTAATCGGCTTCGCATAGCGAGGGATTTCAGCGAGGGAACGATACGCTGGAAATATCAAGGTTTATCGCTAGGATTTGATCGATTTGGATACTCTGACGAGGGTCCGCATCTTTCCAA
The DNA here is from genome assembly GCF_010183535.1 of Caenorhabditis remanei. Lineage (NCBI taxonomy): Eukaryota > Metazoa > Nematoda > Chromadorea > Rhabditida > Rhabditidae > Caenorhabditis > Caenorhabditis remanei. Next base: position 16,336,671 of record NC_071332.1, read on the forward strand.
TCCGAGGGATTCTGCTTGATGTCCATTCGCTCGTAACGATTCACTCAGAATTAGCCTTTTGCTGTAATAAAAATTAGCCGCAAAAACGTCCCGTTATGTAAAGCGAACAGAACAAAGATATGAACGTAAAAAATCACGCTAGGGATCAATGAACACACAAGGGGGCATTTTCGGGGGAACTTTTATCACACCAAAAAACAATTTTTCAAAATGATTTGTGACTTCTTTACACGAATTTCCGAGGAAATTCGTTCCGGCGATGACGAAACGCTATTTAGCATCGGCAGTTGCTTCTGAAAAACTTTCATAACAACGGAAAGAAATCACGGGGGGCGTTACCATCTTCTCTTCATTACTTCACGAAAGAGTTCCGGTCCAACGGAGTTTTCGGGGAGCAAAATTCAATAAAACATAGCATCGAGGTGAGAAAATACGATAATTTGAACGAGGAACCTGAAACACAACCGGTATAAATGAGTCTTGCTCATGTTAAAAACGACTACACCGGAAGTGCGCAATAGGTAACACGCGAAGTGCGTCAGCTGCCTGCTGGCTCGTATAAAGTTACTTTAAAAGTATGCGTACTTCAAAAAACTATCAAATTTCGTAATTCTGGCCTCATGGTTATCTTTCTTGAACGAAGTGCCTATATTCTTCCTAAAATCAGTAATCGATGGTGCTAAAAACGTACAAGTAGTTAGTAGAACGATCGAGGGAATCCGATAAACGGGTCCTTAGAGATTCCAGGTTGAAAAAGCTCTTCTCAGAGTCGACATCTCGGACAGAGTCTCAGCGCGGGTCGGTCCCGAGGGCCAATAGGTACGGATACGAGTAGTCGAGGGCAGCTCAAAGAGGTGCGGCTCGATTTTAATATCCTCCATATTTTTCCCTGCTCGAAGTCCATCGGCAATTACAGCTGCGAATGCGAGGGCTTGACATTCTGGCGGATCTGAGTGATCGTACAGAGGGTCATCGTACCACGGATCACAGTTGCAACGCGGATGTTCGACTGGAACCGAATTCCGATGCCAAGTCGCGAATTCGACCTTCACGAAAAATCCATCCTAAAATACAGAACCATGGGTGAGTCTAACGGAAATTTCTCACGTGAGAATGTGGTTCGGCGGAGCACTCTGGGGGAGGTCGAGGAGGATGTTCGTGATAGAACACGAATTTATCATCGATCCACTGATACCACTTAATTGCGTCTTCCGTAATGGATTCGAAGTTAAGCGGATCATAATCAACCCGAACCGAGAGATACGGAACTCCGTGCGACTTTATCGAATTCAAAGTGAACCCGATCGCAGGAAAGCCAAAGTCCACACCGTTTGACCCAGTCATATTCTGGAGGCAACTGAAAATTACACTTCCTGTAACTAATCAATGACAAAATAGCTCTGAATAGCGACAATTCACTTGAAAAATGGCTAGAGAACACATGACGTCAACGATTTATTACGAGGTAGCATAAAAGTGACTTAGTTATAGTCTAAGAGAGACTCTAGAGGCGACGTTCCCAGACTGAAGCGCGGGTGGGGCGTCCTTCACTACGATTTCATTATCATTCGAAGCTTCGACTGACTCATTCGATTGTTCTCGGAATTCTAAATGGGGCTAATATTATCATCATATCAATCACAATAAGGGCTGGTAGAAACCAGATAAATTTGAATGCGGAACAAATTGACCGTAGACTGGTTCGAGGAACGAGTTTATTGAAAACCTATTAAGCACATCAAAAACCAAAACTGTGAGATTAGACGAGGCAATTAGGCCGATTGTAGATGTCGTTGAACGCGTGAAGATGGAAAATGTCCAGCGAGAGAAAGTCAATTGGATTCGAGGTCAACGTCAACAGAGATTCAGATGAGCTAACAACGAGGGGAAATAACAGAAATTTAGTCAACCAGGGGGATTCAGTTGGCTTGGCCTACTGGGAAGTAATCGATTTCTTCAAGATAACCTGAGAATTCGAGGTTCCCGAAGGCGTTGTCATCCGAATCATCTTTCTCATCATCGGACGAAGACGGCGGGTTATCTGAATCAGATTCTCCGGCATCCGAGTCGTCAGAAGAGTCAGACGAATCCGAGGATTCACCACAATGTTCAGACGCAAATTTGCTGATACAACGATCCACGAGGTGGCTGTCTAAACGTCCCTTGCGAACGTCTCCGAGGACTTTCTCAAATAATCTTGCGATTCTCTGAAACATTTTGGTGATGCTGGGATATCTAAATCAGCTTATGGTACCGTGCAGGCCAAAAAGTGTTTTCGCTGTTTGCGAAGGTCCTTCTCGAATTGCGTGATTCCATGATAAGGGTCACCGAGGCGTGGAGGTGCGAGCTTACAGACTGTCGGGTCAACATCATTGCTGAACTTGCTGCGGAACATCTCGTACATTCTATCGAATTTCGGAGTCATGTTTCGGAGCGTGTCGGCAAAGTAATGAAACGAATGCATCAATGCATTCTGACCGGACACCAGAAGGTCGAACTCAATACGCGTCAGAAGCTGATCTAAAACACCATCATCTGCAATTTCTTTCTAGGTGTTCGGTTAGTCTTACCCTCCGAAGGCTCCGAGGGGTTTCTATTGTCCGAAGGCGGACGAGATCCCTTTCCCGACATCGTAGATCGCGAGTGATAGCTGAAGCATAATAAATATGACTCAACTGACTCTGGGAGATACGAGTACAAGAAAAAATCACGGAGGCAGATAAGAGAAAACTAAATGCGAATTCCTAGAAAAGAAAAAACTTGCGAAATGCAAAGCGCCGAGGTTCGAGATGACGAGAGATAGTTAACGACATCAGTCGAAGGAGTCACCTTCTCAGACATCACTGACTAGAGCTCTACGCGAGAAGTTTCGCCGCAACACGATACTAAACCATCTCAAAGCTCAACGAAAGCTAACTTCATATCGATCGGGACCGATACTAGGGAAGCAAAAAACAAGAGGCTTCGGAATCATGACAGATTCCGTGATGTAGTTTGTCTGGAGTATAGTGTAATCATTAGCTGGAATACGGTCTCTCTTAAACGTCTATCATTCTCATCGAGTTTAAGTATGACTCGGGGAGTGACTATCCGTGTAGATCGTGGTGGAGTCGAGGTATCGCTAGCCTAATAAGGCCCTCCGCTTGCCAGGCGGCCGGCCCGTTAATCTAACGATCCGCTTAAGAGTCGCTGCACCGAGGAGTACACTGACAGTCTATCGCCGAATCACGCAGAAACGAAACGAAGACTTGAATGACAGAGAGGATCCGTAGTCCAAAAACGACTACTAATAACTACTGAGGGATTCGAGGGTGAGCGGACGGAATTACACTTGAAAGGGTAGATTACGAATCACTATTCGAAATAGCCACTCTCATCCACACACGAGGAAGACTACATACCAAACTGCTCGATCGAAGATTCGATGGAGGCGAGTGATACGAGTTTCAGTCGGCGTTTCGCACCACAAATCTAGATCGACCCGAGGGTGGAGTAGATTTGAGGCACCAAACTAATGAAATGAAATATCAAATGCGCTGCATAGAATCACCAAATCCGATGCATAAAGCACCAAATATGATATCTAGCTACGCTAAATGCCCTGATAGAATCAGAGCAACTTCGATACTCATCTCTTCCGACTGTCCTACTAGCATAACTCCGGCGGCTCGCTCTTATCCGCCTATACCGCAGACTAGGACACCACTTAGTTTATGCTCTTTCTCTCATCCAGATGTGTTTCACGAGTGGAAGTCAAGACTGGAAGTATTTTCGACAACGATTGTAAACAATCTTCAGATTTCGGAAGAGATTTCTCAGTCACTATTGTGTCTAAACGACACAAAAGCCACGCGACGTGACGAGACATACTCTGCGAAAAACGGTCTAGAATACCCCAAATCCCAAACGGGACAGCGGATTTCAAACGAAATTAACGCTTCAAGAATTCCGTTGCAATTAGGGGGAAACCTTCTACGTTCCGCTCACGAAGAGGGGAGGTATACTAATTTGCCCGAACTACACTCGGTACTCCTCATCTTTCATAAGATACTCAGAGTTCCGCGTTAAGAATGATAGAATATCTAGGATCTGGAGCCGAAACTCTGGTTCCATACATCATCTACGTTTCCTTAGCAAAAATTATCCGATAGCACTAAATCTGGTTATAAAACTATCATAGTCAATGGCACCGTGGAGCAGTGAATTCTAGAATTCACGCTCCGGGGGGCCAGAGGATCCGAATGCATCCTCGATCCGAAGATCCTCGCCCGATAAGCGAGGAGACACTCACGCTGATTGAAAAGAATTGATCGGACGCCATCGATTCTCTGGTCCGAATAGAAGCTCTCAAGGACTTCTCCGAAGAGATTCCGAGTGCCCCAATCGGCGTCAGAAAATCTGAAGCGACGGAGAATTCTTCAATCAGCTATCACTTCCGCAAACGGGCAAGCCCGTGTTAAAACACAGCAAAAAGTGAGAGCGTCTTTCACTAAACGAGGGAGGGTTCCGGAGTGAAAAATGCACCAGATCGCCTATGATCGTTTCTCAACCAGACTCGTACTAGAATCCTCCCGAAACATAATCAATACGCTCCGGGGGGCCAGAGGATGCTCCATAGGGAGTGTCCTCCTCAGATACTTGAGCCAGAATCGGTAAACGAAAGATATCGTCTCAAACCAATACGGCCGACTACTCCATTAGTCTTCAGGACGATCCGCAAGCGCGAGTCTTGCGACCTGCTGCGAGGGGAGTGACCTTACGACCCGAAATAACCGGTTTGACTATTTCAGCTCGTATTTACATACTACTGAATATGTCGGTCGCTGAGGCCTTTCGAATACAGCACCTCAACTAAGTCTTCTGGTAGATAGGTCAGTTTTCGAACTAACGATGATGGATTCGGTTGAAAATCAAAACGCATGTATCCGAGGAAGGATGCTCAAAAGAGCTTCCGCTCGATACGAAATTCAGCCGATTCGATCAGATCAGAACGAACTGGAACCCACTTAATGCTTAGCTCTCCGAACTACAATTGATACGGGTGCGGTCCCTCGCGGTGCTTCGATCTCATCCACACTATGTACGGAGAGAATAGAAGAACGGAAAGAGAGCGCAGCGTTATCACGAAACGGAAGACTCGCTAGCACTAAGCATTTCTCGTAGAGGAGATTCGTTCGGCTCTGACCGGCAAATCCAGGCGCTTAAAGAAAGCGCCTGTCGGATAGCGGGGCAAAGGCGAGGATTCATCAACCCATGAGAATATATCTATTCCCAGAAGACACGTGTGAAATTACTCAGTTTTTCTGCGATAGTAGCGACTCGCTTAGTTAAAGAGATAAGACCAATCAATCAAGACTATTGACCCATCGTCCATATCCGGTCAGGGAACAAAGGGTACCGACTGCTCGATCGCCCTCGAATCTACTCACTATGAAACGCATGCGTTCAAAGTTTTTGATTTTAGGCATCAGTCTTAACCCTCCAGAATCCTGATACGGAGCTGGGGGACGATCAACAATCGATCGACTGTAATCCACTCTTTATCAGAGAGAGTCTGAAAGCGAGGGACGGGTTCGAGGGTACCACTAGAAGACTTAAGAGGTGTGTTATCGAGGTGACGGGGATTCGAAAGACCCGAAATAGATCGGGGGAGATCAAATCGCCGAGGCTCGCATTAACACCATCGGAATCAACTAGAACCGCTTGTGTCTCGAGGAACCGATTAGGAAATATCGCTTATTCCCGCTCGGGCTCTAAGATTAGCAGTAAAAGGTCGCCTCAAACGTATCGCTACGCTATCTCCTACGACTTATGAAATTCTGGGCCTTGAGTTGCCCCTCATATAGCAGGTTTTGCTTCGCTCACTCTCAAACGACTGCCGAATTATCCGAGGACGATAAGGCGAGAGAAACTAGGCCGAACCTTAAATGAACATCTCATGGAGACTCGTTAACTCGAGGAGGCGGAGTACGAGACAGGTATGCACCTGCGCCGTGTCGCAAACAGTCGAGGGGTACTGTAGTCAAATGTATGTCGGAATCCCAAAGGGAGACGGAGATACACTGGGGTTACAGTTCCTAATCGATACAAAGATGGAGCACCTGAGGCCAACAGCGACTCCAACACATGGCAGTATGCGGTCTCTTGCCTGGCATCCCTGATACCGATCCCTAACGAGTATGCATGAGCATCAAAACTATACTCGGAAGCAACACAAGCTTCACACCAGGGGGCTCGCCTGCTCTGCAACAGAATCAGTACTATTCAACAAATCAGAACGATTTCCGATTAGAATAGAAAAGTACCGAAACTAGCATCAGCCGACCCGAGGTCTGGAGGACAATATCGATGTCGGGGATATCCCTCGCCTCACGAACGGGATCGCATGCAGTAAAAACTGCTGATCGCGCAATCAGAGGACTGGCAATCGATACTACTCGAGCTCCGGAGAGGGCAAGCAGATCGATAAACCAACAAAGGAGTCGCCGAATATCAACACTATGCTCGAAACCAGGGACCCCCAGTTTTCGTTTACATTCTCCTTCCGCTCAAGCTCTCAAAATCTAAACCACGGAGCTACCTTTCGGCGGCCCCGCAGGAGCTTCTGATTGCTTTAAACTTCCGGAGAATGTCTTGAATCCAAAGCATCGATTGCAGATTATCGATACGGAAGCGAATTATTGATCGCCGGTCCTATCGGAACTCTCGAGGGCTTCGAATTAATCCGAATCCCGAGAATGTTCGGACGAGGAGGGGATAAATCGATAAAGCTTACGTATGTAACCTCCAAGTGACACTATGAACCCGCATAGAGGCTCCCTCCGATCCAGCAAGCTGGCATGAAGGGACCTTGACTCTTAATTGTTATTATCTAAAGCGGCTGGTAAGCGAGGAAGACACTCACGCTGATTGAAGAGAACTGATCGGACGCCTACTATGATTCTCCGGTCCGAATAGAAGCTCTCAAGGACTTCTCCGAAGAGATTCCGAGAGCTCCAATCGGCATCAGAAAACCTGAGGCGTCGGAGAATTCCCAAATCAACTATCACTTCCGCAAACGGGCAAGCCCGTGTTAAAACACAGCAAAAAGTGAGAGCGTCTTTCGCCAACGAGGCACTAAAGAACAAACAAAAAAGAAGCCAAGTTGCTTCTGCCCGAAGGAAGAAGCGACACAAGAGAAAAGACACAAGAATCCAGCACGAGCGTCATCAAACGCGACCATCCACGATACTTCACCTCAATTTCTACCATTTCTGGCTCGGTCGGGGCTTCGAAAACATTCGAAAATGCTTCGAAGACGCGAGGAATTCCAGATCCGGTGAGAAACACGAGGGAAGTGGAGCCAAACGACGACATCCGAAGTTAGCGATGCACTAGAATCCATCCACGAGACTTCTGATCGTTCTCCGCCTGTTCTGATTCGCCCGTGATATTCGAAGAGGTTCGAAAACGTTTCGAAATCGCGGGGGAATTCAGAAGCCGGCGAAAAAACGAGGGAAGTTGACGAAATGACGAAGACTGAAGCACGCGAGGCACGAGGGAGCCATCCAACACCAATGACAGCTTCCCATGTGTGCGAAGCTTGACGTAGCCATCCGAAGGAATTTTTTGAACAATCTTCGCCTCGCCCGACTCGTTCGGGTATTGGAGACATTCGAAAATGTGTCCGCTACGCGAGAGAGTTCGGGGTCTGGCAAAAATATCACAAAAAATCGACTTACAGACAGAAAACGAAGCATTCGCAACACGAGGGAGCCATCCGAAACCATCAGCGAGACTTCTGATCGATTTCCACCGGTGTTCCGACCCGCTCGGGATTTTCGAAATATCACGAAATATTTCGAAATCCGGAAAAGGGTGGGAATCCCGGCGAAAAACCGAGGGAAGTTGATCCAAACATCAGCAAACGAGGCGTCCGAAACACGAGGAAGCCACCGCAGACGATCCATTGAAACTTCTGATCGATTCTAGCCGGTGTCCGATTTTTTCGGGATTTTCGAAATGTTTCGAAAAGTTTCGAAACACTCGAAATCCGGAAAAAATGAGGGATAACGGGTCGAAACGAGGGAAGTGGAACGAAAAAGCAGCAAACAGGTGAAGGAAGCCCGAACCATCCGTTGAAATCGACGCGAGGGGGTTCCGATCGAATTCCAGCCAAATTTCAGCAAAAACCGCGGTGAAGTAGCTCGAGGAGTCGAAATCCATGACGAGGCGTGGTGAATTCGAGTGTAATTGGGCGATTTCGCGTTGAAATGCGCGGAAAGACCGAAAAACCTCGATTTTCCCGAGGGAAAAGAGTTTTTTTCAGCCAATCGGCGGAAATCTTGGCGAAAATTGCCGAATTTCTCGAGTATCTGACCGATTTCAGGCCTTTCTCGAATAATTCCGTCGGGAATTCGCGAAAAAATCACGAAACACGAGGGAGAAACGAGAGAGAACGATGAAAAACGCCCGGAAATTTGCGCAAAAAGTGTGAAGGCCTAAAGCCGCAACGCGGCGCAGCGCTTCGCACTAGAGCGAACTTGCTTCCAAATTTAAAGGTGGGGCCAAAATTGGCGCCAAATTCAAAAAAGGAAAGCAAAATTTCGGGGAGAAAAACATCGAAAAACCCGAAAATGAAGTTTGCGAAGAAGTTTTTCGCCGTTCACGTTAATTTTCCGAGGGAAAACAAGTGAAAACTGTACATTAAAATCGAAAAATATCGATTTTATCGGACAAAAAATGGGCAAACCGACTGATTCGTCCGGTCGAGGGGAAAAATCGATAATCTCGAAATTTTCCGCCCGAGCGGATACTTCCCGGTCGATGCACCAAATGTGGCCACCCCTTCTGTCTCCAGAAGGCCGCCGGTAATGAGCCGAGTGGGGTGGGAACATGGGCCCAAAATAGACTTCCGTTTTAGGTGGTTCAGAGGTAAAAGGAAGTGTCCCGCTGTACAGTTAACACGTGTATTAAATAACCGATTTATTCAGGGGAAAAGCATGACCCGCGAGGGACTGCATTAAAAACCTGATCGATTATTTCCTTTCGGAAATTACATGAAAAGGGAGAAAAAAGGAGTAAGCGAGGTATTCGAGGAGTCGCTCAGGGGATTCCTAGCTTGTTAAAGCTTAGGGGTGTCCAGAGAGACGCCGGCGAGGCTCGCGAACAACTTCTACAACAAACAACAAAAGAGAGAATTGTTAGAAGAACAAAACTAAAAACAAGACTGATTTAATTAATGGCTTTAGGCCAGGTGAGGGTGTCGGTCGATTACGGTCACAGTCGTTGATGGATGTGCGGCGCGGCGAGACCCGACGAGGAAACAGCGTGCGCCTTTGACTGAAGAGACGCAGACACGACGATGGCGGCGATTTAAATAAAGTGGAATATTACTTCCGCCTGAAATGGGGTTAAAGGAACAGGGAAGAAGGGAGGTAATTAAATGAAAGTAAAATATGTAATAAATATAAACTAAATTAGAATAATTTAGTAATATAAATTACATTTTAGTTTGGAGTGTGGCAGGGACCTGATTCGGGGACCAGGGGACTGACAACACCTCCCCCAAAATACCTCCACTTTACGTCAATAATCAACTGATATCCTCCAACGCATTTAAATCATCCATATTCTCGTCTGTATTTTTTAGCAACTACAACTGTTCCCCTTCCAGCTCGCTTATCCCAGGATCGAACAATTCTAGTAATAATATCTCAACTTCTGAGCTTTTTCTTCCCTGGATCATCGAGAACACGCTTCGTAAAGTCCCTCCCCGTTGCGGTTTCACAACCCATCATGCCAACTTCTATATCATTCGTAACTGCGCTACCACCCTTGCTATCCCGTTGTCAATAATCTACTCTGACTCCTTCCTTAGGTCACACGTCCCTGCCTCTTGGAAACACGCTATCATCACCCCAATTCCCAAAAAAGGATCCTTGACCTCTCCTGAAAACTACCGCCCGATATCGCTCACAGACCCTTTTTCTCGTGTCTGTGAGCGTATCTTGTGCAATTATATTAAGATTAATCTTTTCCGCAATATAAGCAGATTTCAACACGGGTTTCTGTCTAAACGATCTTGCTCTAGCTCACTTGTCCACTCTATCTCTGAATACAGATTATTACTCTCCAGTCACAAGTCTCTTGACGTTGTCTATTTCGACTTCCGCAAGGCATTCGATCAAGTGGACCACCAATTTCTTATTTCGAAACTTGTCAGCTTCGGAATCCCTAGTAATATCATTTCCTGGCTTACTGATTTTCTGTCTGATCGAACATTCTCTGTCAAGATTGATGACTTCGTTGGCACTCCCTCTGCTTCTATCCCCTCCGGTGTCCCCCAGGGCTCCGTCTCTGGCCCTCTCTTGTTTTTAGTCTTTATTAATGATCTCCTGCTCAAACTTGCTGACATTTCATCGCTACGTATCGCAGCTTTCGCTGACGATATTAAGCTGTACTCTCATGATCCTCTAGCACTTCAAATGGGAATAGACTTGGTAGAGTCTCGGGCTTCTGATAACTCCTTACCTCTGGCCCACTCTAAGACTGCCCTTCTTCGTCTCGGACCTCGAAACTCTTCTCACCCGTACACTATTGGAGGTTCCCTCATTGATTCCGTTGATTCTGTTAGGGATTTAGGTTTATTAATAGAACCTAATCTCAAGTTCACTAGACACATTAATCGGGCTGTTGCTCTCGCCTTACTCCGTTCAAAACAACTACTGAAATCTTTCAAATCCAACTCTCCCCAATTTTATATCTTCTTATTCAAAACTTACGTACTCCCTCTAGTTGAATACTGCTCCGTCGTTTATTCACCTCCACCATCATCTAAACTAGCGCACAAGCTCGAAACTCCTCTCAGATTCTTTTCGCGGAAAATTCTTCAACGCTGTAACACACCTTATTGTTCCTACTCGGATCGCCTCTCCCAACTTGACCTCTTTTCTATGCGCCACCGTAGGCTCAAAGCGCAACTACTTCTCTTATACAATCTTATAATCGGCGCCTCATATTTTCCTAGTCTTGAGACCCATGTCAGGTTAAGTTCCTCCCGTCGCCCAATGTCTCTTATCTGTATAAATCCTAATTGCTCTAATTTTTTCTCAACTGTATTACCTATTTGGAACGCCTTAACTATTAATGTTCCCCATTTCCTTTGCCCATCGGAATTCAAGTCTCTTCTTGTGAATAATATTGCACGATTCTGATTTTTTTTCTTTCTTTATTCTCCCTCCCCCTTGCCCAACACCTATTTTTTTTTAATTCCTTATTTCCCGGTTTCCTTTCTAAGGTTTAGTCTCGTGAGAGACTTTACCTGACCTCCAGTGACTTTTTCTGTATATTTAAATAGTTAAATAAATATCAATATCAATATTTTAATTGATTGTCATCCCGAGAATCTCGCGAGACGAACGTGAGTTCTGTTCTGTCATTTTCAGCATCTATTTCGTGAAAAAAAAAAGTTTAATGGATAAAAACGTCAAAATTATACATATTTCTTCATGTGAATGAAGGGGCATTCCTGTCTTGCGAGATTCTCGCGATTTCCAGCAAAAAACTATGTGGGAATGAAAAATAATTGAAACGTGCTGGGAAATGAATGTTTCTGGAGTGTATATGCCTGGAGGTCTCATCATACTCGACTATATCGTAAATGTTGTTTCAGAACAAGGCTTTCATTTATTATATGGTAATTATGTTGGTGGCGAAGATGGGCACGCATGGACTGTGGTACACATTTTAAGTCATGACGGGAAACACTATACATTTCTGTTTCTTTTGATATAGTCTAGCCCTTTTCATTATTTTCGCCCACAGGAAAATCATCTTTCTTTGTTTTTCTTGCTCCGGAAATTGAAAAACTGTGTCGACTATACATACAATGATATAAATCAATGTTGTCCACTCTTCAAAATGCCCACCAGTTTTCTTCGCCTAGTTTCTATAGCTCAAACAGTTGGAACGTTTTCTTTTTTAATCAGCTCATTTTTTGGAATTATTGTGATATTTTTGACACTTTTTGGGGTTCGAAAAATATTCGGAACGTACAAATACCTTATAGTGACTTTTACTACAATCGGTATTGGTTTCACATGCTTGGAAGCAGTTTTTCATCCGAATTTTCATTTTTATAATAATGGATTTGTTTATTTCACCTTTTCACCTTATCTTCCCCATTTGGCTTGAGCAAAAAGACTTTGAAAGTTATTATATGTAAGTTGGCAATTAAAAAAAATTATTTGATTATAATTCTAGCAATGTATACTGGAGTCTACACTGTGACTATATCTCTGTTAGCTGTACAGTTTATTTATCGGTATTGGGCGTTGTTTAGGTATTTAGTACATTTAAACACCCCGTTATAAAATATTTTACAGTCTTGATCACCTGAGATATTTCAGTGGCTGCAAATCTCTTGTGTGGGTTGTTTATTGCATATTCTTCGGAGGAATTTGGTCGATGGGAGTTTATAATCTATTGGAAATTGATGACGTTGCAGAAAAATATTTCGAACAAGAAATTCTCATTCGATATAGTGTTTCAATTAAAGAAATTCCAGTGAAAACCTTTCTAGCTTACGACTCACAAGATGGTTCGATTAGGTGGAAGAATGCTTCGGATACAATTTTGATGAACTCAATAATGACCTTTCAATACGGATTAATGATTTTTTGTGGATGGAATATGCATTCGAAAATGGAAGAGAAAATTGCTAACTTTTCTGTTACACGGAAACATCATAATAGACAATTATTCAAAACTTTAGTGTTCCAAGTATGAAATTCCTAATATCTATGTAGAATATCTTTCCAATTTCTTTTTCCAGATCAGCACACCCACAATATTCCTATTTTCCCCTCTGATTCTCTTTGTCAATCTTCCATATTTTCAAGTCGAATTGAGTCTTCCTGCCGGTGCGATAATGAGTTTGTTCAATATGTATCCAGCAATGGACTCAATTATTATATTAATTATTGTTTCGGAATATAGAATTGCTGCGAAAAGTGGGATAGATAGTTGTTGTTAATAATTTACATGTATGATTTGTTTTAGAAATGTTAAATGCTGTGATAAGAACCACTTCAGCAGTGTTCAGAACAAAAAGCATGTAATTTTAACTTTTTCAAGCCGGACTTTTCCGGAAATTACCAAAATAAAATTATTTTCTCATAACTTCTTTCAATCTTTATTTATGAAAATTCATCAAAAAAGTTCACACTTTTTCACTGAATTCATGGGTGATCCAACTGGACAATTAAATGCTTCAGAAAACTCTTTCTTATTCGCAAACACTCCATTCACACGAAAGGTATTTGTTGGATGATTTCTAGCCAGCTGTTCCTTCGACGGCTTGGCATTTCTGGCACTACTCCAGTTCAGAAAAATGGGAACTAATGATGATCATTTCAATATTCTCCTTGTCGATATGATAGCGGGTAAACACCCGAAGAGCGGCAAGTGGAAGCTTCTCAATTGCTTTCTCTGCACAGTTATATTTCTCCTTCGGATTGATCGCGAAAACTTTTTCAACCCACATACGGTAAGTAGAGTCTCGTCTCGCGAGAATCAGCTTTAGCTCTTTGCGAGAATTCCAGCTGAATCCAGCATCTTCTTGTCTCGTTTTGTCTTGTTATGTTCAGCATTTTCTCGTTCAGCATAGTTCAGCTTCAGGATATTCCAGCACGTTTTAATTATTTCTCATTCCCGCATAATTTTTTGTTAGCTTGACGAGAATCTCGCGAGACGAACGAGAATGCTTTATCTATTATTTTCAACGTTCGTTTCGTGAAAACCTGTTTGAAGAAATGGATGAAAACATCAAAATTACATTTATTTATGAGAATGAAGGGTCATTCTTGTCTCGCGAGATTCTCGCAATGTCCAGCAAGAAACTATGTGGGAATGAAAAATAATTGAAACGTGCTGGGAAATGAATGTTTCTGGAGTATATAAGCCTGGAGGGCTCATCATACTAGACTATTTCGTAAGTGTTGTTTCAGAACAGGACCCCGACTTGTGATATGGTAATAATGTTGGTGGCGAAGATGGACTCACATCGACTGTGGTACACAATTTAAGTCATGACAGGAAATACTATACATTTCCGTTTCTTTAGATATTGTCTAGCCCATTTCGTTGTTTTCACTTACACAAAAATCGTTTTTCTTTCTCCTTCTTCTACCGGAAATTGAAAAACTTGTGATAAAGATACAATAATAAAAATCAACGTTGTCCATTCTTCAAAATGTCCACCAGCTTTCTTTACCTAAATTCTATAGCTCAAACAGTTGGAACGTTTTCCTTTTTAATCAGCTCATTTTTCGGAATTATTGTGATATATTTGACACTTTTTGGGGTTCAAAAAATATTCGGAACGTACAAATACCTAATAGTGACTTTTACTACAATCGGTATTGGTTTCACAAGCTTGGAAGCAGTTTTCCACCCAAGTCTTCATTTTTATAATAATGGATATGTTTTTTTCTATTTGTCTTCTCCATTTGGCCTGAGCAAAGAGATTTTGAAAGTTATTTTATGTAAGTTGCCAACTGAGTTGAGCGGAATGCGGTTTTTGAAAAATGGCGGAAGGCGGAAGGCGGAAAGCGGAATGAAAAAAGTGCCAAAAGGCGGAAGGAGGAATAAAATATCATTTTTAAGAAAATTATTGTATTCTTATTTTATTGTAAAAAACGCTTTAAAAAAATTTGAAAGAAAAAAGTGGCGGAAAGCGGAAGGTGGAAGGCGGAAGGCGGAAGGCGGAATTCCGCTCAACTCTGGTTTTCAATTAAAAAAAAAACAAAGTGACAATAATTCTAGCAATGCATACTGGTGTCTACTCTGTTACTATATCTCTGTTAGCTGTACAGTTTATTTATCGGTATTGGGCGTTGTTTAGGTATTTAGTAAATTTAAACTAGGAGCTCTGTAATAAAATAGATTGCAGTCTTGATCACTTGTCATATTTCCGTGGCTGCAAATCTCTTATTTGGGCTGTTTATTGCATATTCTTCGGAGGTATTTGGTCGATGGGAGTTTATAATCTATTGGAAATGGATGACGTTGCAGAAAAATATTTTGAACAAGAAATTCTTATTCGATATAGTGTTTCAATCAAAGAAATTCCAGTGAAAACCTTTCTAGCTTACGAGCCACAAGATGGTTTGATTAGGGGGAAGAATGTTTGGCTCTTTATGATTTAACGGGGGTTTTAAGAATTAACGGGGGTTTTAAAAATAGACGGGGGTTTTAAGAATAGACGGGGGTTTTAAGAATTGACGGGGGTTTTAAGAATAGACGGGGGTTTTGGGAATAAACGGGGGTTTTCGACAAGTTTTATTTACTTATACTAAGAAAACCCCAAACTGGTCAGAAATGACTACACTCCCTCCAGTATACATTTTTTCATAAGCTTTTCCAATTTTTTTGGTTTTTTTTTTGTTTTTTCTGCATTTTCTCATTTACTTATCTATTTTGTACGTCGCATAGTTTTTTGATCAGAGAAGTGTAATAATTGTCCTCCTTCTTCTTTTGCTCTACATTTGAAATCGACGAAACGGCGATGTTTCGGGCGAAATATAATCGGTATCATATGGTAGATCGTCCAACTGTTTGGGTTTTTGGATTGCTGGAAAGGAAGACTAATAAGGTAGATTTGATAATCCTGCTGCCCATAATCAGACGTAATCGGAAACCTGGTATGATCTCTGAAAAAAAATACCTAAAAAAGAGATTTTTGCATGAACAACGATTATCAGCGATAGGGGCTTTGTTTAAGGAGGGAATGAAGAGCGCCAACATTGAAAAACGTCTTGACATTCCATCAGCATCAGTATGATGTTGTTACCTTCAAAAAGGATGGAAGTCTCTAAGAAAGGAAGAAAATCCGGCCGAGCAACAGGCAACACTTGTAGGACTCGAGGAATAAAAAAATTAAATTAAAAAAATCTCCCGCAATTATGATATCAGCATAAACAAGATCGCTATGGTTCTAAAAAACAATCGTGGGAGTGTCCAAATTATCGTCAAAAGGCACTTCGAGCTCAAGTCCAACAAACTATGTCAAAGACAGTCTTTTTTCGTCCAATTACAAGCTTCACAACTTGAAAAATCGAAAAGTTGCTTTTCAAGGTCCGCGCTCCCCGCATCGCGGAATCCCTTCAAAGACATCTGCTAGAAATCGGTGAGCTTCCAGATTTACTTGGAAAAAAGGTTAATAGAGCTAAGACAGAAGCTTCTGAGTCGGGCACCGACCCAGAAGAATTCGAGTTCCGATTATTGACGAAAAGAAAGGTATCATAGCCGACCTTCTTCGTATTATTATATAATGGACTATACTGTATTTCATGAATTGAATTCATGGTAACGTATCTCAAAACGGAAAATTATAGAAAGATCTATCAGTTACTGAAAAGAATTTATAGAATAAAAATTCCAGCAATCAGTTTCTAAGCGCTCAAGTGTACGTGGATCTTCTTCGTACAATAAAAATCAACAACCAACCTCTTTCGGATGTAACACCCCAGATGTTGAAAACGATTTGAGTGATACGGTTAAGTCATCTGGTTGAAGAGTACAACAACTCTTCGATAACACACATAACACCAACAACACAATGTTTCGTGCTAGTAATCGACTAGCACGAAACACGCCAAGATATCCAACTAACACCGAATTCTCTAAAAAACATGAACATTCGGCATACAGAGGAAACTCTCAAGATGCCCGTAATGTGCAAAATCCAGAAACCAATCTGGAACGTTCGAGGAGTCATAACAATGAGTCCGTCTCAAATCAACAACGGTTTCTTCAAAATTATCCACGCTTCACTAGTGAGTCCAACCACCAATTAGTCTCGAAGGTGAACAGCAACATCGACCAAACTACATGCGAACTCTGCCAAGGCAGACATCCTCTCTCCGCCTGCACAGTGAATAAGGATGTACTCATGAGACACTGTGCCACGACAGAGAGATGTATGGAATGTACGTCCCTCCTATACGCAATCCACAACTCCCTCTACGTCTGATGAAAAAGGTAGACGAATGACAGCTACGAGAAAAAAAGATGGAGCTGAGACTACTTAAAAATTCTAACTCAGCAGAATGCCTGGGTTGTGTTAGTAAAGGAAGCCCTTTCTTTAGTATCCACAACATACCAGGAATCTGGGATATTCTTCTGTATGCGGCCCAGCCATCGCTGATAATTGTTGTTCATGCAAAAATCTCTTTTTTAGGTATTTTTTTTCAGAGATCATACCAGGTTTCCGATTACGTCTGATTATGGGCAGCAGGATTATCAAATCTACCTTATTAGTCTTCTTTTCCAGCAATCCAAAAACCCAAACAGTTGGACGATCTACCATATGATACCGATTATATTTCGCCCGAAACATCGCCGTTTCGTCGATTTCAAATGTAGAGCAAAAGAAGAAGGAGGACAATTATTACACTTCTCTGATCAAAAAACTATGCGACGTACAAAATAGATAAGTAAATGAGAAAATGCAGAAAAAACAAAAAAAAACCAAAAAAATTGGAAAAGCTTATGAAAAAATGTATACTGGAGGGAGTGTAGTCATTTCTGACCAGTTTGGGGTTTTCTTAGTATAAGTAAATAAAACTTGTCGAAAACCCCCGTTTATTCCCAAAACCCCCGTCTATTCTTAAAACCCCCGTCAATTCTTAAAACCCCCGTCTATTCTTAAAACCCCCGTCTATTTTTAAAACCCCCGTTAATTCTTAAAACCCCCGTTAAATCATAAAGAGCCGAATGTTTCGCATTCAGTTCTGATAAACTCAATAATGGCCTTTCAATACGGATTAATGATTTTTTGTGGATGGAATATGCATTCGAAAATGGAACAGAAAATTTCTCATTTTTCTCTTATACGGAAGCATCATAATAGACAATTATTCAAAGCTTTAGTGCTCCAGGTATGAAGTTCTTAATATCTAGAATATCTTTCCAATCTCTCTTTTTCCAGATCAGCACTCCCACAATTTTCTTAATTTCCCCACTGATTATCTTTATCTGTCTCCCATATTTTCAAATCGAATTGAGTCTCCCTGGCGGTGTGATAATGAGTTTATTCAATATGTATCCAGCAATGGACTCAATTATTCTACTAATTATTGTTACGGAGTATAGAATTGCAGCAAGAAGTGATATAGATAGTAGCTTATAATAATTTATATCACTAATTTGTTTCAGAAGTGTTAAGTGGTGTGATGAGAAAATCTGCAGCAGTATTCAGTGCAAAGAGCAGCAGCACTTCTCAAACTACCGGACAAATTCAGTTGCCCACAATCAGAACTATTTTGTAGTTTTAACTTTTTCATACGCTTTGCCGGCTTTTCCGGAAATTACAAAAATGAAACTATTTTCTCATAAATTGTGTCAATAAATTGTGTCAATATTTGAAAATTTATCAAAAAAGGTCATACTTCTTCACTGGATTCATGGGTGATCCTACCGGGCAATTGAATGATTCAGAAAACCCATTACAGTAACATTCCAAAATCGGGAACAGGGATATCAGTTGCGAGGAAAGAGTGAGTAAAACAATTAATCTTAATCTTTTATATTGTACTTTTGTAATTTTTTTTTCAAAATTATCAATAACCCTGTGACATCATCGAGAATAAAACAAATTTTTGTAAAATACAATTCTAAATTAGCAGCTACAAGAAGGCTGATGTTGATTTACGTCAAAGAAAAACATTTCGACATTCTTGTTATTTCACAGACAGGTGGAACTATATGGAGAAATATTTGGACTGAACTAAATAACTTCTGAATTCTTTCTGTATGTACCAGTGGATATTTTTCCTCATGATTTTATAGCGTTGAGTGAAACAAAACAGGTTTAATTGAATATTATGCTCAATTCAAGAAACCACAATCATATTATTCGATATAGTGTTTATGGTACTCCGTCTTGGCTGAAACTTGATATCTTCCTACATTTTCTCAAATTAGTAAAGTGCTTACCACTTGAACATTAAACACGTGGAAACCAGTTGAAAAGCGATTTCTGAAATAATAGGCTAGAACTGTTGCTGTACAATTTTTACAAACTCATAACTATAGTTGAGCCCACCTGAACAAAATTTTAAACGAGGAGTCATCCAGATGAAAATTATAGCATTCACTGAGGAATGAAGTGCGCAGATATTGAGTGTGATTTGTGTGAAGACTGGACGTGTTTTTGGTAGATTCTTGCCAATATAAAATTGTCAACAAACCTTGCGCATTTTTGAACCGGCCGAACGACAGAAACAGGAATCCAATCAAAGGTATGATCAGCATAACAGACACCGCCAATTGGGCAATTAGGCTGCGAACTGCTGAGCGAAATCTTTGAAAGCTAGTCGCTGACACTGTTTTTTTGAGAGCCTGCACCATTTTGAGCATGTCAATTGTTGTAAAAATATACAAAAACCCGCAGACTCCTCCCTCCCTCAAAATACCTCCCTCAAAATACCTCCTCTTTACGTCAATAATGAACTGATATCCTCCAACGCAGCTAAATCATCCATATTCTCATCTGTATTTTTTAGCAACTACAACTGTTCCCCTTCCAGCTCGCTTATCCCGGTGTCGAACAATTCTAGCAATAATATCTCCCCTTCTGAGCTTTTTCTTCCCTGGATCATCGAGAACACGCTTCGTAAAGTCCCTCCCCGTTGCGGTTTCACAACCCATCATGCCAACTTCTATATCATTCGTAACTGCGCTACCACCCTCGCTATTCCGTTGTCAATCATCTATTCTGACTCTTTTCTTAAGTCACACGTCCCTGCTTCTTGGAAACACGCTATCATCATCCCAATTCCCAAAAAAGGATCCTTGACCTCTCCTGAAAACTACCGCCCGATATCGCTCACAGACCCCTTTTCTCGTGTCTGTGAGCGTATCTTGTGCAATTATATTAAGATTAATCTCTTCCGCAATATAAGCAGATTTCAACACGGGTTTCTGTCTAAACGATCTTGCTCTAGCTCACTTGTCCACTCCATCTCTGAATACCGATTATTACTCTCCAGTCACAAGTCTCTTGACGTTGTCTACTTCGACTTCCGCAAGGCATTCGATCAAGTGGACCACCAATTTCTTATTTCGAAACTTGACAGCTTCGGAATCCCTAGTAATATCATTTCCTGGCTTACTGATTTTCTGTCTGATCGAACATTCTCTGTCAAGATTGACGACTTCGTTGGCACTCCCTCTGCTTCTATCCCCTCCGGTGTCCCCCAGGGCTCCGTCTCTGGCCCTCTCCTGTTTTTAGTCTTTATTAATGATCTCCTGCTCAAACTTGCTGACATTTCATCGCTATGTATCGCAGCTTTCGCTGACGATATTAAGCTTTACTCTCATGATTCTCTAGCACTTCAAATGGGAATAGACTTGGTAGAGTCTTGGGCTTCTGATAACTCCTTACCTCTGGCCCACTCTAAGACTGCCCTTCTTCGTCTCGGACCTCGAAACTCTTCTCACCCGTACACTATTGGAGGTTCCCTCATTGATTCCGTTGATTCTGTTAGGGATTTAGGTTTATTAATAGAACCTAATCTCAAGTTCACTAGACACATTAATCGGGCTGTTGCTCTCGCCTTACTCCGTTCAAAACAACTACTGAAATCTTTCAAATCCAACTCTCCCCAATTTTATATCTTCCTATTCAAAACTTATGTACTCCCTCTAGTTGAATACTGCTCCGTCGTTTATTCGCCTCCCCCATCATCTAAACTAGCCCACAAGCTCGAAACTCCTCTCAGATTCTTTTCGCGGAAAATTCTTCAACGCTGTAACACACCTTATTGTTCCTACTCGGATCGCCTCTCCCAACTTGACCTCTTTTCTATGCGCCACCGTAGGCTCAAAGCGCAACTACTTCTCTTATACAATCTTATAATCGGCGCCTCATATTTTCCTAGTCTTGAGACCCATGTCAGGTTAAGTTCCTCCTCCCGTCGCCCAATGTCTCTTATCTGTATAAATCCTAATTGCTCTAATTTTTTCTCAACGGTAGTACCTATTTGGAATGCCTTAACTATTAATGTTCCCCATTTCCTTTGCCCATCGGAATTCAACTCTCTTCTTGTAAATAATATTGCACGATTCTGATTTTTTTTTCTTTCTTTATTCTCCCTCCCCCTTGCCCAACACCTATTTTATAATTCCTTATTCCCGGTTTCCTTTCTCAGGTTTAGTCTCGTGAGGGACTGTACCTGACCTCCAGTGACATTTTCTGTATATTTAAATAGTTAAATAAAATATCAAGACTCCGATACAACAAATACCATAAATTGTCAATACATAAAACCAGTTGTTGCTGAAATCATAAACAACGAAATTAGAAAGGCTTGCGAATTGAACAATGTAGTTGGAATATTTGCCACGAATGAAAGTCAGTTGCTCTTCTCTGTTCATCCCAATTTTGTTGAAACAGAAGTATGAAAAAAGGATAGTAAATGCAAGAAGAGTGAAACCAACATTATAAATATGATCAGATATAACATTGTGTATTGAAGAACTGTGCAAGCGCTGCATAACTAAAAAATGTTTCGTTGAAAAAGGTTTGAAAATAACTTTGTTTACTTGATAAAGAAGGATGAAAGAGGTGAATCTTGCATCTTTTTAGTTCCCTCTTAAAACTATCAATAAGACTGTGAAAGCTCCAAGAATAAAGGATACAACACCTACAATGTAAAAGTAGACAAGGGTCCACGTATTGGTTTGGAAGTTGGTATTCATTTTAAGAAATAGAAAAAAAGAAGTAAAACATTGCCAGAGGTTTTGTTATCAACAGGTGATATTGGATACATCCAGTAATTGAATTTTGTCATGATGTGTTACAATAGAAGAACCTGGTTTTGAAGTGAGTTAGTTACAGATGTACACTGCAGAGCTGTGCGGAAGTAAAATTTTCAAAAATGGGAATCGAAAGAAGGGATTCTGCACAGCTCTGCGGTAGAACTATATGGAGTCTTTACGTCTCAGTGGCGTTTTACAATTTTCAGACTTTCAGTAAGTTCTGAATTCTTTCTGTATGTACCAGTGGATACTTTTGCTCAGGTATTTATAGCGTTGAGTGAAATATGACTAGTTTGAATGAATATTATGCTCAATTCAAGAAACCACAATCATATTATTCGATATAGTGTTTATGGTACTTCCTCTTTGTATTCTTCTTACAACAGGCTGAAAATTTATATCTTTTGATATTTTTCGCAAAAGTCCCTACCTCTTTAACATTAAACACGCCGAAACCGGTAGAAAAGTGATCTCTAAAAAAAAGATGATTAAAACGTGAAACCTAGGCTACCCACCTGAACAAAAGTTTGCGAAAAGGAGGAGTCGTCCATATAAAAATTATCGCATTTGTAGAGGAATGAAGTGCGCAGATATTGAGTGTGATTTGTGAGAAAACTTGCGCATTTTCGAACCGACCAAACGACAGAAATAGGAATCCCATCAAAGTTAACAATAACATAGCAGACACCGCCAATTGGGCAATCAGGCTGCGGACTGCTGAGCGATATCTTTGAAAGCTAGTCGCTGACACGGTTTTCTTGAGAGATTCCAACATTTTCAGCATATCAATTGTTGTAAAAATATACAAAACACCGCAGACTCCGATGAAAAAAATACCGTAAACTATGTATACATTGAACCAGATGTTGTTGAAATCATAAACTACAAAATTGGAAAGGCTTGCGAATTGAACAATGTAGTCTGAATATTTGCCACGGATGAAAGACAGCTGTTCTTCTCTTTTCATCCCGATTTTGGAGAAACAGAAATATGAAAAAATAGTAGCAAATGCAAGAAGAGTAAAACCAAGATTATAAATATGATCATGTATAACATTGTGTTTAAGAACTAATCCAATACTTTGATGCTTGAAAATAAAACAAAACACAAGGCATCCAACTTGAAGAATAATAGAGGATAGCAAGAACCCCAATAGATGATGGAGCCATATACCGAAATACTTTGCTGGAAACCCATTACAGTAACCTCCCAAAATTGGAAACAAAGATATTGGCTGCGTGAATATAGTGTATTGAAGAACTGTGCAAGCGCTGCATAACTAGAAATATTTACGTTTTAAAAAAGCTGAAAAAGAACTTGTTTACTTGATAAAGAAGGATGAAAGAGGTGAATCTTGCATCTTTATAGTTCCCTTTAAAAATGATCAATAAAACTGTGAAAGCTCCAAGAATAAAGGAAACAACACCTACAATGTAAAAGTAGACCAGAGTCCACGTACTGGGTTCGAAGTTGATACTCATATTGGGAAATAGAAGAAAAGAAGTAAAAAATTGTCAGAGGTTTTATTATAAACAGGTGATATTAGATACATCCAGTAATAGAATTTCGTCATGAAGTGTTAAAATAGAAGAACCTGGTTTTGATGTGAGCTCGGATGTGCACTACATTGCTGTGCGGAAGTAAAATTTTCGAAAAAAAAGAAGTCAGAGGTCGGAAGTCAGCTCTGGTCCATTCATGAAGCTCTAAGTAGTAATGTGGAGACGGCAAGCGCTTCTGAAAAATATGGAAAGGAGTTTCTGTAAATTTTGAATTTTTCGCAAAATGTTTCTCGGATGTCGGAACCGAGCCCTGGAATCAGTATTCAAAGGGAGACCCGACACGGCCAGAACGTGTTCCAGATTTAGAACCGGGCCCATTTTTTCTCCTATAAATATACGACTACTTTCAGACAAGATCACGATTTTCCATGAATTTTCTGTAGTCTATAATCAATTGTACACTTTTCATGTACACCCAGTAATTTTCCATAGATGGAGACGCTCTGGAGAAGACAAGGCTCTTTGACGACCCAGCTATTCTGTTGTTTAGTTGGTTGCTCGCAATGAGATATGCTATCAACTTTAAATACCGGAATATCTAAATAATACTGGTATCAGTTTATAAACAAAATGTTTTTTATTTGAATGAAAAAAAGATTCTCTTCGTGATGTCTTGGTTTTCATTTTTAGTTGTCCCCTTTGGTAAACACAATTATAAGACAACTGATAATTAGAAATTTTTTTTTCGTGCGATCTATTGCTCTTAAGGTTTCCTTCCTTTATAATACTCTCATTCCAAAAATGGTTACCGACGTCGAGTTGGCCAACTATTTCCGAATAATCCATCTAATGTTCGGAGGTACTGGTTCTATTCTGAATCTCTGCCTGCTATACCTCGCAATTTTCCAAACCCCGAAAGCTATCCGTTTGTACTCCACACTTATAATTAATTTCGCTGTGACAGATGCTCTGACTTGTCTTCTAGACATTTTTATTGAGATCAGGTCAGGAAAAATTCCATACTTGTTCAGGGCCCGAACCATGTCAGCAAAGTTAAGGCCTATGATTCAGAATTGGAAGAATTTTTTAGAAATCATGAAAAATGTTCACATTTTCGATGAAAAATTGGAAAAATGTCAAAAAATGTTTTTAAAAATTGGTTCAAAAGTTTCCGGACGTTGGGGACAAGTATGAAAATTTCAAGCTAATTTTCTAGATTCAGAGTTCTTCCCTACCCAAATGAAGATTCCATGGCACATATTATGAATGGAGTCTGCAAAAATTTTGGGTTAACCACTTGTGTAATCGGGTACTGGTTTGGAAAACTCTTCTCTGATTATCTTTTTGTATTTTCAGATTCAGTCTATATCTTCACACTTTATCCCATTCTATCTGGTCATTACTAATATCTTTCGGCTACCGATATCTGATTCTTTTCAACACTTCATTTGTGAAATGCAGCAGTGTTACGTTGGTTATTCTTGCGTTTTACCTTCCCTCATTTTTACAGGCGGTACGGTAGTTTTATTATCATAATTAATAATAATATAGCTAGCTTTAAGATAACTTACTGGACAAACTTTGTGGAACGCTCTGAAATTCTACCTGTAATTGAAAGAGTGCACCCAGATTATGATTTCAGTGAGAACGTGGGTCTCCTTACTGGGATAACAGACTTGTCATCGGTGTCCGTAGTTTATGGAATGATACATACCACTCTTCCAATCACTCCTGTCTACATCTCAGTTTTCGTAATTCGCTGGAAAACTGTGAAGATCTTAACAAAAAAGAGGGATTTCATGTCGCAAGACACCAAGATTATGCACTCTCAGTTGCTGAAAGTGCTTACTCTTCAAGCTATTCTACCTGCAACCACTTTCGGAACATCCTACTTATTCATTGGATGTAAGTCTATATTTCTCTCCAAAAAAAGTAATCACCAGTTACAGTAAGACTCGGAATCTTCAGCGGTCAAATCTATGAGCATTTGGTGTTTTCTATAGCGATTCTGATGCCAGTGGTATCTCCTATGACATATTTTGTGTTCGTCAAACCTTATAGGCAGTTTTTTATAAAGTAAGTTCAAAATGGTCAAACATTCCGAAGAATGTGTCTTTCAGAAAATTTTGTAAGAAGTATTACCAACCTCCGATTCAAGACATTGCACGTACACGGATGTATAGTAATCAGGAACAAACACTTACTGCAAACAGGAGTTAGATATTTATTAATTATCACATTCATACTTAATATCTTCCAATTCATCATCAGTACATAATTCAACAGTCTTTATTGCATTAGCCAGCGTGCCTTCTTCATCTTTGTCCAGTGAATTCATAGTAATCCCTCCCAAATTCTTGTCTCTTACATAAATAGACTTCTCCCGAAAGCTTCTCTCATTTTCAAAAGTTGCGAACATCCGTGAACTTGATTCCCAAACGAAAGGTAGCCTTGATTTCTCACCCATGATACTGAGAAACTCGACCATGGCTCCCGTTTCCACAGCCTCCAAGCCATCTCGTACGGACCTTGAGCATCTAGTTTAGGTGCGGGAAACGCTTCATTCAAAGAGTATGTTACATTAGTCCAGAACAGTCCGAATAGCGGTACCACCAAATTAAATTTACTCGGTCGTTTCGTTTGACACACCAAATACTTCATTGTTGCATCCAAGCTGAGTTCCGGATTTCCTAATAAAGGCGATATCGGACCTATTAGCTTATTACTATACTGGTATTCATCAGTAAGCACATTCACGAAATCCACATATTTCAGAATTTCATTGAAATAGTAACTATTCAAATCGGAAATATTTCTGGGAGCAGTGATGCTCAGCACATAGTCATCTGCTCTACCTTTGACTATTCTATGCTTTTCAAGATGTTCCCGGATATCTCGGATCAACATGAAGTAGGGAACTCTGGAGATATATGGAGGCCACATCCAGGAAATTTCAATTCCATCGATCTCATAATGATCGATAACAGCGATGATGGAGTTCAAGAATTTTCTGAAAACTTTCTGACTTATATCTCTTTACGATCCTGTCACTATCTTGAAAATCTCTTACGTTCTGGTTTCTTTACTTGCTGTCAGCGAAGTTATCTGTCGGAATTCTGAGTCTGCTTGGTAACCACCGACAGCAAACATCATCTTTAATCCGTTTTGTTTTGCCTCGCTGACCGCTTTTTTCATGTCCCAAATCTTTGTTTCAGCGTACGTCTGATCGGTTTTCACAACCAATTCTTTTTCAATTCGGACAAACATAAAAATGACATGCGTCAAATTGTTCAATTGCCAGGGTTGAAGATCAAAAAATCCCCAAAATGTGAAGTATCCTACCACTCGTTTTGCACATGTTTCAGTAATGTTTTTGGAGGGGAGAGATTCTGGAAACCTTTTTATTTTCAAAATTTTTAATAGAATTCAGCTGTTCAGCCTACCCCAATCCAGCAAACCAGTTAGCATGGAAGTTAGAAAATATGCGACGGGAGCGCACACCACACAAATCAACAAAAACACTATGAAATTGGTATATATGGTTTTTTGAGAGCAGAGAGGATTGGCGAACCTATAAAAATGTAGATTGTTTTGACATCATTTGTCTCATAAACCTTCTATTGTTCGGTCCATATGTAGTTTCATTCGGCATTATTAAGCGGAGTGAGTAGACGCAGAAATAAAAAGATTATGATTAATTATCGTCATTGGGGGATACCGATGAGTAAGTACTATGATTGCAGTTATGAAAACGGTGTGAAAATCAGTTGTGACAGTCAGAACCACAGACAAACGCTCGGAAAAACTTTATATAGAATAACATTTTGATTTTCTAATGATAAGGAATAGTCACATGATTCATCACTGGTCTTACTGCAGTGAGATCATTATATTCCTCAGCGATAGACCCGTTTATTTATCGAGAGAAAAATATAGGAAGTTTTTTTCGACCAAGGGCAAACAGCGTGTCTTGTCGAAAAATGGGTGGAGCTAAAGGGGGTTCCCTGACTCATAGACAAGGTACTTGCTCAGAGTTAATTTTTCTTTATAACTCCTACAAGATGTCCAACATGATTTCATTTACTCTATTTATTCCCTAATGTCTTGCTACCAACCACTACTACCTAATATCCATGACATGGACCAGAAAAAGAGATCAGCAGTTACACTTTGTAATGTGCTTCTGACGATTTTCGGATTCTTTTTCCTATTCTTTTGGTTTTCCCAATTCCATAAAAGTCACCCGGAAGACGATTTGGAGCTTGAGCCAATGCCTTTAAGATTCCAGAGACCTGAAACGACTACGGTAGAGCCACGGACTGAAAGTAAGGATTTCCCTTATCTTAAACTTCTAAACTCCTAGTTTTTCCAGCGGCCGCCACACTGTTCCCTGCCAGAACCACCACATTTGACTCGTTCCAAAATGCCTACTCCGGATTCCAATTCACCAAACCCATCGCCTGTGGTAAGCGAATCGTCGGCTACTACAACGGATGGAATGGTCAGAAGCTGACGGATTCGCAGCTTCAAAAAATCACTCATCTCGTTTTCGCATTCATGAAAATCCATAAAAACGGGACGGTTTCTTTCGAGAATGACGAGAAGAAATCGCTATTTTTGGAGATGAAAAAGATGGCGAAGGAGGTGAACGAGGAGGTGAAAGTGATGTTTTCAATTGTCGGAAAGTATAATTCCGAGTTTTTTGGAAAGTTGAACGCGGATTTTAAGAAAAGAAAGTGAGTTTTTAAACGAGAGAATTCACTGCGTAGCGACTCATCTCTGATACGTAGCTTCTCCTTTTTCAGAACGCTCATCAACTCCATCGTCTCATTCCTCCAAGAAAACCAATTCGACGGTGTCGACATATTCTGGAAATGGCCTACAAGCCAAGACAAAGCAAACTACGTCTTCCTGCTCCGCGAGCTCCGACAGAAACTCCAGAATCTGGATCTCCAGAATCCCAAAATCCTGTCAATCGTGACACCGTCAGTCGGTCTCGAGCTAATGGACGGATTCCATTTGAATGGAATTTTGAAATATGTAGATTTTGTGAATGTGGAGACCGACCGGACCACCGGCGCGCTCACCGGCGCGCCAGCTCCTCTCTTCTCGGAAATCGGACAGTACAAGGAATTCAACGTGGACTGGACAATGAGACATTTGGCATGTGTAACCGGGAAGCCGTCTCAGCTGAACATGGGCGTTCCATTCTATGGAAGATACTGGAAAGGGGTCGAGGGAGCAGTGGAAAAAGGGGATGACATGTGGAGGACTACCGGTAAAGACGTGGCAACCGGAACGGTATTCTGGCGGAATATGGAGAAGGAGGGGTGGTCGAAGTCATCGGCCACGTGGCATCAGGAATCAAGGACCCCCTATATTTGGGATGCCAAGAATCGGATGTTTTTGGGATTCGAGAATGAGAAGAGTGTCGGTGAGAAGTTGAGATATACAATCGATAAAAATCTAGGCGGATTGACAATATGGACACTTGAAATGGATGATGACGTGGATTCTCTTCTGGAGGCTGTCACGACAACGTCAGAGGATTGCGGGGGCTCGGAGGAGTTACAATATCAATGTAATTAATTTTTGTTTAAAAAAATACATTTTTTCTGATCAAATGAAACAAATATTTCTACTGAGATCCGACAAGTTGTGACCAGATATCTTGCGACATGTCCAATTGCACCGTTTCCTCGGGTTTCTTCGCTGGTTGTGTGCTCTGCGACAGGTTGATTCCACCCAACGACGACTCGTCCCCATTTCCTCTTGGAATTGTTCCAGTACCTCCACCAGCCAGAATCGTCTCATTTATCGTTGACGTGTTATCATCCATTGTGGACATTTCGAATTCGGTGAGCGGGTCATCTGGATTTTCAGTCTGGTCGAATGTGACGGAGCCGGTGGTGGTGGAGTCGCCACGGATTGAGGAGATCTGGAAATTGATTTTGTTAATGAATAGAAGTAACGTCTTCACCGATTTTATACTAAATTCAGCTTCGAAAAACCTTAAACTTTGAAACACTAAATGCGAAAAAAATACTGAAAACAGACTTGTCAAAAATCGGGCCGGGCCGGGCCGAAATTTCTCTTGGCCCGGATTCAAAAATGGGTAACCATTTTTTACCAAATTT
Organism: Caenorhabditis remanei; assembly: GCF_010183535.1. NCBI lineage: Eukaryota > Metazoa > Nematoda > Chromadorea > Rhabditida > Rhabditidae > Caenorhabditis > Caenorhabditis remanei. Next base: position 16,366,111 of record NC_071332.1, read on the forward strand.
TTTTGAAATTTTTCGAAAAAAAGAGTAAAAATGCTTAAATTATCATACATATTCACATTTTTATTCAATTTTAAATTTTTATTCGAAAACTATACTTTTTTCAAAAATTTCAAAAAATTTCCAAAAATTTCCAAAAAAAATTCAAAAACTCAAAATGTTTTGAAAAAATGTTTAGTATTCATGATAATTCAAAGTGAACCTATGCAAACGCGCTTTGTTGAGACTACATTTTTGGTCATATTGTTTTAAGCCTAAATTGCTTTTTTTTTAAATATGTTTTGTTCTTTCAAAAAATTGGCCTTTCTTGGTTATATTTCTTCTTAAACTATTTCTTGTCAAAGTTCTTCAGTTTGAACAAAAAAATTTAGGTAAGCTATTTTTTTCAAAAGAGCGCGTGGGTTCACTTTGAATTATCGTGAGTATTTCAAATCGTCCTGGAGAAAAACACTAAATTTTTGATTGCAAATAGTCGAGATTAGACAAAATTATAATTTTTGGTGGAAAATTCGAAAATTGAGAAATTCGAACGAAAAATAAAGATTGTTTTTTTCACAATTTGGCATTAAACCTGAAATTGTCCTTTTTTATTTTACATTTCAATTATTTCTAACTCCCCCGGATTTGAAATTATCTTTCACTGATTGTTTTTCCAACGTTTTTTCTTCTCATTTTTCAAATTCAATGGTTTCCAAAAATCAATTATGAATTTCAAAAAAAATCATGGTTGTCAAGGCCCGGCCCGGCTTAAATGAACCTTTTTTCCAAAATTCTCAAATTTTCATCGAAAATGTGACCATTTCTATTGATTTTTCAGAATTTCTTCTAGTTCTGAATGATAGTCAAAAATTTGCCTTTTCGCGAAAAAAAATTCAAAACTTCCAAAAAATTTGAAAATTTTGAACTTTGGCGTCAATTTACCCGGGCCTTGACAACTATGAAAAAAATGGATCCGCGACATTCCGCAACTCACGTAGATTTCGCAACTGCGACATTTCGCAACTGAACCGCCATTTGCATATTTGGGTCAGTTGAAAATGTTGAGTGTATCGAAGGGTCTGGGGACATATTTGAAAACAATTAAACAGAAGAAAAAGTTGTCTGACACATTTTCTGACAAAAGTAGGTTAAACTATTGCTAGTTCTATGGCTGCGAAACGTCGCAGTTGCGGAATGTCACAGTTGCGAAATGAACAGTTGCGAAGTGTCGCAGTTGTGAATTGTTTTTCTATTAGCACGGTCCGATTCTTACACCCGCGCTCTACCGAAACCGATAAAAATTGTGTGCGAAATTGAGAGGCTCAGAGAAAATGAGACATTTTTCAAGAGGATTCTGGTGGAGCGCAGTTGTAATAACTGTGCCGAACTAATATTATGATCAAAAAATCTGCTTTCTAAAAACCAGGTATGTGCCTGGGTGGCGTTGAGCGCCTCGCATTTCTTCATAGTGTGATGAAAAAACTCGAAAATGCGAAAAGAGAGAGTGTGAAAAAAGGAGAGACGATATCTGGCCAATCTCGCGCTGATTGGCTGATTGAAAGGGGCGGAGTCTCTCGCTGAACGCTGATTGGTCGCTTGAGATTAAGCATGAGCAATATTCGCATTTTTGCCGTGGCCGAAGCGGAAACTAGTCCCCCTCGCCAGATATCGTCTCTCGATTCTACACACTCTCTCTTTTCGCGTTTTCGCACACTTTTGATTTTCTCAGCGCCCAAAGCGCCTCTATAGGCACATCCCTGCTAAAAACTTCGTCTGTCCGTCCATCGATCGATCCCGATGTCCCTACCTCCAATTCTTGATCCTCCGAATCGTCGCCTCTAGAATCTGTGGATCCTCTCAAATCCTCTAACGTCGATCTCTTCTTCACAATCACCCGAATCTTCGCTTTTGGCGTCTCATTCAGTCGTTTTCTCTTCTGAATTACAGTAGTCACTCGTTCTCGAACCTTCTCCAAATCTACTTGTTTCGCGTATCGTTCCAGTGCGGGCGGTGGATTCCACTCTCCATTTTTATTGTAATCCTCGAAGACGATGGTGAAAAGTGTGTCGAGTCGGATGAGTGGCAGCTGGAAATTTCAGATTTTTGGGTGAAATTTTTTTGTTTCATATTTAGAGTTCTAACCTGACTTCTCCGTTGGTTATTTGAGGGCACTTTTATCGAAAATCGAAGATATGCCTCATATACATAGATTAGCTTATTTTTTAGTGTTGCCGGTGGGTCTAAATGCTGAAAAATCGCTTTTTCAGCACCAGCGAAACGTTTTCGGAACGTTTCGTTGACGTTTCGAGGTTCTGGAGGGTCGATCGAGTTCTCGCGGCATCTGAAGTCAAATTTCTTTGAAATTGAGTTGGGAAAACTAAACAAATTGGCAAATATCTATGGAAAACCAATTTTCTGGGTGAAAATATTCAAAATTTTGTCTTTTTTTTAAATTTTATATATTTTTCGACTCAATACGATCAATTTTCCGAAATTTTGATTTTTGCATACATGATGAGGCCCGAACGCCAGAGTTCATAAAAAGTTCCAATTTTTGACATTTTTTTTCAATTTTTCGTCGAAAATGTGAACATTTTTGATATATTTTTTCAGAATTTCCTGAAACTCACAGTGATAGTCGAAAATTTGACTTTTTCGCAAAAAATTTCGAAAAAATCTAAAAAAAATTTGAATTTTGGAACGAAGTACCAGGACCGGACATTGATAAGTATGGATTTTTGGGAACTTTTAAAAATTCCATTCGTGTTTTTTCATTGTCTTCCCTCCCTCACACTAACTTATTCCTGAACACTTTCCAATCGAAATTTTTCGGCGAAAACTTGTTATCCCCACTCTCGATGACCGATTCGAATAGCATTTTCAACATGAATATTCTTTGTTTCGGTGCCAAATACAGTGTGTCCACTTTCTCGTGTTTCGCGAATTTTCTCTCGAGAAAACGGGGCGGAATTCGAAGAGTTTCAGAGATTTCGGCTAGCGATTCGTCGTTGTCGAGGCGTCTGGAAGAGAAAATGTAAAGAATTTCTATCTTTTCTGTATTGTTCTGGCTGGAAATGAATCAATTGTGAAAATCTGTCGGAATTACGGAAATTCTAGAATTGAAATCATTAATTTTTCGATTTTGTTCAGAGATTCTGGAATTTACTAAAATCTTGATCTTTTCGCTAAAAATTAATTATTGTTAAATTAGTTTTCCTTGAAACGCATAGTTTTTCGACATTATTTTCGACACAGGTCTCCCACACAGCGAGAAAGAACTGAAAAAAAAACCGTGAAGCCGATTTTTTAACGTTTTAATTCAATTATTTTATTTATGCACTGAAAATCCGGTAATTTCAGGTTTTCAGACGTCGCAATGGGAGAAAAAAGGTTCCATCCATCAGAATTGTGGAAAATTAAATTCTCTATGAACCAGAAAACGTGAATTTTGGTCAGAAATTGACTTTTTTGATACAGAAAAAAACTATTTTCAGAAAAATGAGATTTTCAGCCATTTCAGCCATTATTTCCTCAACTACAACATGTGCAATTGCTCTTGGAAAATCTTTTTTGCCAAAAAAGTTATACTCACTTATCTGAAAATCGGTTTTTCTGTATCAAAAAAGTCAATTTCTGACCAAAATTCACGTTTTCTGGCTCATTCGATAGAGAATTTAATATTCAACAATTCTGATGGGCGGGACCTTTATTCATCAATTGCAACGTCTGAAAATTTAAAAATACGGCATTTTCAATGATAAAAATATAAGAATTGAATTAAAACGTGAAAAAAATCGGCTTCACGTTCTTTGAGTTCTGTTTCGCAAATATTAAAAATTTCGTGAAGACTTGAACGTGTTTCAAATGAAAAACTAAAATAAAAAAACAAAAAAGTTTTCTAGTAGTTTGCGCAATTTTTTTTCAACATAATTTTTCCGAGTTTTCGCTTCAAAATCATTATTTCCATTCTACTTTTTCTACTTTTCTCACTCTCACCTCTTCACCTCCCCAATATCCCAATCCTGTTCTTCCCGAAAGTACGGATGGAAAATATACGAAATTCTGAGTCGAACAAGTTTCGCAAATCGATTATCCAATCCCCTACACAACGAAGGCCATAGCTCTCTATGATACACGTGAATCGACACATTTTCTGATCGTCTTCCTTTTTTCAGCTCCAATCCATCATTATCAAAACCCAAAAATTCAAAAATATGGCCACTGAATTTGTGAAATTCCGCGAATCTTTGCCAGTTTTCTTTGATTTTTCGATCTTCTTCGGTAGTGAATGAAAAGAAATTTTCGTCCATTTTTTGACCCGATTTTCGAATTATTTCTTTCGAATCCTCTTCTAATTTTATCCGGTGTTGGAGGAGGACTCCAAAACGGGTTCGAACTGGTTTTCTGAAAAAAAAACAATTATTTTTCATTACGAAAATGGGAAAATTCAACTGATTAGTCTTTGTAATTGCTGTGAGGTCAATGTCGTCATCGGAATCGCTGGAACTGGAACTGGACGAGCTGAAAAACTAAAAAATTGTTTAAAAATATAAAATTGAAAAAATCGAAAAAATGTTCGCTCCAAACTCACTCTCTTCTTGTTGAAACCTGGGAGATATCATTGTCATCGTCACTTTCAGAATCTGAAGCTGTTGAGCTGAAAAAAATATTTATTTATATAACCATTTATTAATTTTTCAAACAAAAAATTATTTTTTCTATTAAAAAAATACTTTCTATTTTAAAACCAACCGAATTTCCTGCGAAACTTCCGAAATTGTGATTGTATTGTTACCATTCGAGCTGACACTTGGAAACCTGAAAAACATTTTTTTTTAAATTTTTCAACCGAAAAATTCTACTTTTTGTGTTTTTCACCGTTTTTTTCGGAATTTTTGGTGAATTTTTTTAATAAAAATCAACTGACCTCTCTTTTTCAGCTTTTTCTGCCTTTTTTGTTATTTTTACTGAAGAATTCATCGAGAAAATCCGAACTATTCAATTAAAAATGTGAAGAAGAAACCAGGTAGAGACAACGTGAAAAGTGGAGACGCAGAGAAAAACGCTGCGTCTCGCACTCTCTACTGCGTGACCGCAGAGCGCGTTTGCATTATTTTTTATTAAAATGAAAAATTGGATTAAAAACATTTTTGAGTTGATTTATTAAAGAAAAATCGTTGAAAAAAAAACAAAAAACTGAAAAGTTAAATTATAGCCGAATTCCTCCAAACAAAAAAGTCAAAACCACCAGTATTTATAACGACGGTGGCCAGCATTCCATCGGTTTTCCTTTCGATATCGAATTGATCAGTGCAGTCGAAAGAGAGTTCTACTTTAGAACAAGTTAGAAAGTGTTTCATACTGAAAAAATATAAATATTAGAAGTAGAAAAAATTTCAAAACTCACTCGATCTGAAAGTCAAACTCCGCCTGTCTTCGCAATGGATCCCATTGCTTCATATAAAAACTTTCAAGTATCAAATTTCTATCCAATAGCGAATCACCATGAATCCCCGTACGTTTCCGAACCACAATCGACTCCAACTCTATATTCCCTTCCCCTTCGCTCCACGTCTTTAAAAAATCGAAAACTTCGGAATTCTCAACAGTCGCACCCAGAAAAACTCCATTTCGTCCTTGAAACTTTTTCAAAATATTTGGAACCCATGCACAATTTCCGAAACCAAGATTGTTAGTTTTATAAAACGGAGAATCGTCTGGAACTGGATATTTGTGAGTGCCAGCAACTGATCCCATAATCAGAGTGTTCGTAACATTGAAATTACGAAAGAAACGATCTACAATTCTTCCATCGAAGCATTGTGCTGGGAGATAACATAGTTTCGCAGTTCCATGAATACCAACATCTTCGAGTTCTTTGTTGCACATGACAATGATATGAGGAGGTTGGCCGAACAGATTCCAGGCATAATTATGAATGGAGGCGCAAATTTTCTTGCGAATGTTTTGGTTGCAGAATATGGTTGGGGCTGATGTGACGGCGTCGAAGCCGAGGCTGAAAGTTTCAAAGTTCAAATTGAAACAAATTGAATTTTTTCAAATGAAAAGATTCGCAGCACCCTATCAGTCTGAAATATACTTTTAATGCGTCAGGGCGACCGGATAAGCTTCAGAAGTCTACTGTACGCATGGCGCGATAAAAATGTTTCAAAAGAGTTATAACCGGAAAAAACTAACTTTTTGGGGATTAGAAATGAGTTTAGGTAAATTTTCGAAATTTTATTTTTATGAAACACCAAAACTTCACTGATTTCGGAAGTATGAACAGTTTTGCTATGTGTCTTTAAGCTACAGTAAGAATTTTCACTGCAAAAGAGTAAGTAATCCCTTAGGTGAGTTGTAGGCACAGGGTGCCGTGAGAGGGGGATCTATAAATCTCAAAAATAAATTTAAAAGCTCAAAATTTTCCTACCTACGAAACTTTTTGTTTCGTCAATTTAAACTTCTATGAAACTCTGTCAGATTTAACCTAAAAAAATCCTGAACACTGATTCGAAATGTTCTCAACCTCAACTTTCAATTAATACAAGAAGAAAAGCATACCAGCACTTCACTTTCAGTCCATCGATATCCAAAACCACCGGCGGCAGTATTTCCAGAGCCAGAGGTGGTCTAATAAACGACCACATCACAACTATCTTGTACGTGTCATTCACTTTCAGCGTCAAACTGACACGACTAGGCACACTATACGTATCGATACAGAGTGAAATATATTTTCTGTGTGACGTTGATTTGATCATTTCTTTGGTTCTTTTGGATGCAAAAGATAGGAAAAATAGCGAGTGAATCTCCATATTTTCCAGTATATTTTTACGGATGAGATAAGGAAAATGAAGCAGTTTCATTGTGAAAAACAGATTCAGAATCGATGGGAAAGGGAAGAATGTAACAAGTCACACGGATCGATAATACGATTGTTCTTTTGTGAGGAGACGGAGGGTCATAGTCTGTTGGTTTTTATCTCGTCAATTAGCACCTTTCAAGGAATACAAACAAGGAATGCGGGAAGGTTAGAACGTTGAGAAATTCAGCTGATTCTGGAATCCCTCACACGAGATTTTTCCAGATTTCCAATTATTGCATTTTTGATCAAAATTTGAATATTTGAATCAAGGAAAATTAGTATGTAGCTGATAGAGAATATCATCTGGAATGAAAAAAAACAAATTACTCAAATTTACAGAACATCAGAAGATACTTACCACATCCGCAATTGTCATCACTAGTTCATGTCGATATTTGAAATTCCAAGTCGATGAAAAAACCGTTCTAAGCACCAAAACTGCGTAGACACAAGAATTGACAACTGTGATTTTTGATATCTTCTTGAGTAGAAAGGTATTATGATGGGCGTGGGCAAGTAGTCGGTTGCGGATTTTCAGCAGAGTTACTGTACCGATAATTATGATCAAAACGATATAAACCAAGCTGAAGCCAACGATGATTTGAGATTTATCTTTCTGGAATTTCTATTTCTTTTCTGTTATTTCAGAGAACAACTCACTATAGTGGGTTCCAGGAAAACCCGCGATTCATAGTCATACGAAATCTCCGGAAGCATCACAAGTTTTGCCGCCAAACATGAATACACACCGATCCCCAGATAACAGAATAAATACCACCGCTTCCAGAATCTATTAGAATTTTCCACAATGACAGTGCTCAGTCTATGAATACAGATTATAATAGAGCTCATGGTTTGGATATGGAATGATGCAATATCCAAAAATGAAACAATATCTAGAATTTTCGGAGAACTCTCGTAAATCCACAAAAGGGTTTCTGAATCTTCTCCCCTGTAAATAATTCGCAAGGGCCAGGTGTTCAGCCAGAAGAAGATGTTGAGAAGGATATCCATTGTGATGATTCGGTAGAATGAGTGAGAGAAAATGATATCAGTTGATAGTAGAATAATCAGAAAAACCATGAGAAGAAGAGATGCGCTTCCGTAAAACAGCCAGAATTTGAAGATGAAATCTAGCATGTTGTGAGCGAAAATATTTTGGGAGAGATAAAACTTGAAATGAGTAAAAAGCTCCAAACTTGAGCCTGCGCGTAATGAAAGGGTGCGCAACTCCCAATTCGGAAAAATTGTTATGGACAAGATGTGTGAAACGGAAAACCTCAAAACATTAGAAAATGTGAAATCATTTATAACCTGCAATCAAAAAATATTTTTCTTCAGCATTTCCCAAAGAAATATTGGTCCAATGTCCTGGTCCAGTTGATTTTTGATAAAAGTTTCCGGCAGATAGAATTTGAACATTGTTGTCTTCCCGGATGAGCCCCACAAACGCAGAATTTTTTACATGATTAGTCATAATCCATTTCGGAAGATCTCCAAGGCGCATAATCCTGAAAATCACATAGCAATCGTGCCCTACTGCATTCGAAATACTCACCATTCCTTGGTCTTCTCTTTGCACTTCTCCACATCCTCCTTCATCTTCTCCACATCTCCCTTCTCTGCATTCCCCCATTCTTTACTCCGGTAAATCACAATATTTGATCCATCTTGACAGGAAGAAGTGATGTGTTGGTTATCGTTACAGTGGAAGGAGTTCCCCTGACATGAATCATACACGATTATGTAGAAGACATCGCTAGAAAAAATGTTGTTTCTCAAGACTGCCATTTCAATTTTATTGTTAGAAACTCACTCCGTCAGAACTTGTCTCAGTATGGTTTGAATTTTTTTCGCTTTTTCCAAATTTCCATAGCTTTGATTCTGATTTTGTACCTTGAAAAGCATTTGTTGTACTGTGTCCGGCCAGTAATTAATTTTATACTCGTCTCTAGCGTAGTCAAATTTCGCATTCATCCTCTCAATCTTTCGTTTCAAATTCTCCGGTCCGTACATGTTCTGTTGCCAGAACATTCCATTGGAGAACGTTTCAAGGAATAGCTGAATTCAATATTTTTTAAACTATGGTAAAAACAAAAACGGGTATTTACCAAATGAGTCATAGCCCCATCTAGAATTCCTCTCCACTTCTCAAAAGTGTCCGTACGTTTATAGTCATCTGCATTCATAGCGACTTTCAGAGGGTTAGTTGAGTCTTGCTCGAGGAGAGTGATTAGTTTCTGAAATATCTAAATAAAAACTTTGGAGAGAAGCTTAACTTACATATCCATTCATATGTGGAGACATTTTGTTACAGGCGTCCCCAAACAACCCGATACTATGACCACATGGATGACGGATAGCATCTAACATGAAATTAGTGACTGTTCCCGCTTCCTGTGCAACCTCCGCAAACATCGAGTTTCCAGACATTGTCCATTTCAGCACATCCCAATTTCTATTCATTTTATCTGTTAGTTGGCACATCAGATCTTCCTGATTTAGAAACGCTTCCGTGATACGAGGTTCTTTTGGAACTTCGTTTTGCAGTGTTCCAATGAACGACCCGAGTTCAGTGATCACTGGTAGACGGGTGGAAAGGTGATCGAATGAGAATCGGCCAGTGTTGAGGAAGTCATTGATCAGAAGCGTTGCGTTGTTAATGATTTGGAGTTCTGAAATTCAAAATATTCATGAGAAACTTTGAAAAAATTTAAAAATTAAAAAAAGTACCTGCCGTTGAAGACATTTCGTAAATGACTGGAGTGGGGGAAGGAGGGAGAACAAGAGTGAAAAAATATCAAGTGTGATCTTTTATATGTATACTCCGCTTCCCTTTCGTTCTCTATCTCTCTTCCTCAGACACCTTTCGATCAGTTTTAAAATGAGAAGTAAATTACTAACACAATCTTTGAACAAGTGTATCTTTTATACACTTCTCTTCCCTTTTCTTGTCTATTCCTTTTCCTCAGGCGCCGCGGCTGTAGATTTGTTGCGATGATCGATGCAGACTTGAATGTGAAGATTCGAGGAGTCAACACTCCTGGACATGAATGAGGACCAGGATGGTGGATTACTGTAAAACCAATGCTTCGATTGGTTGATTATCGTTTGATTGCTGGATTTAATTTAGCATTTAATTTTGAATTTTTGTTTGTTTTCACTTCCTGTAAAGTTTAAAACTAGCAATTAACCTTTTCCGTTTCCATAAAGTTAGCAATATCCCATCCGTGCAGTTCGATATCAATGGTTCGCCAAATTGGGCAACTACTGATAACGCACGCAACATTTGTTGATAACACAATTTTTCTACACGCAAAACAATTAGATAAGAAAGTTTAGGTTGAGAGGAGAGATATGATAGCAGTGAACACCGAGAAAGGTAAAATGAGTCATAGCAAATGAAGCAAACTTCATTTTCCGAAAAGAGGGGGGACGCGAAATCCGAACGAAGTATAAAACGATGTGAGGTTCTACCTCATCTGAAACAAAATGGATTCTGAGTTTTCTATTCACTTGAATCTTGCTGAGCGCACTATCATTCTAGCTCGACGGGTGCAAAATTCTAACGAGCTGGAGTTATATCCATTGATCCGGAGATTCGATTTAATCGATAACGATGCGAATTATGAACAAACCTTCACGATAAACCTTCGATTAACCTTTGAATCCGTATTCTTCGTCTGTTTTGGATGTGTGCTCGGCGTGCTCAGTGTTTTGCTCAACCGGTGGATTCGAGACTAGGATGGTTATGCCGGAAAGATTCTTACAATCATGTTAATGTCCTTTTATATTTATTGATAATGATCTCAAACGGTTCTGCAATGTTTTATTGTATTTTTTAATGAAATAAACAGTCCTAAATTTTGTGTAGAAAAATGTTATTTTACCCAGTACGCTTAAGTGTAGTACGGGTTTTGCCAACTCTCGGTTTTTAGACATTTTATATTACCCATATACCGGTGGCTGACCACTCGATCAAAGTTCAGCCCGGGGAAGGTGTTGATACACAAATTCTCACAAACTATCACAAAACCCGACCACCAATCGTCCAAACCAGAGATGTTGGGAAGTGAAAATTTTCTTATCCGGAAGTCGGAAGTCGGAAGTTGGAAGTGATTTTTCTTATCAGGAAGTCGGTAGTCGGAATTCCCAACAACACTGGTCCAAACTACACTATCTCCGATGATCTGTAACTTTCAATCAAGTCAATTGATCTTTCTTTTTTGTTTCCTTGCTTGGTTGGTTTCTTTCTTGTGGCAGGGAATTTCATTTTCTAAAAAAACATCATTATTCACACCTGAAAAAAACGCCAGTGAAATCTTTAACCTATGCAACTTTCAGTTTTGTACTTACACGGCGGGGCTGCGGCGACGCGTGGCCTAGAAAAATCCGCATTAAATACTCAGCCGAAAAAGTTGTGTACACTTCACACGGTGATTGCGGACTAGTGTATACAGTAACCCGAAAATGATATAAAAATGTTTTTAAGTGCAGAAAACCACATAAAAAATGATAAAATGTGGTTTTTTTTGTGAGAAAAAGACTTTATCGGCAAAAATTGCTTTGAACGAAAATAAAAACATTAATTCAGAGAACGCATATGGAAAATTAAGTGTGAGGGCTGAGCAATTTGTGCTGATGTGAGAAATAAACTGAAAAGGCCTTCAAAATGTTTCAATCGACTGAAACTAATGTTTTTATTAAATTTTATAGCCTGATTTTACTATACGGAACTGTTTCACCAGAAAAACCAGTCCAGTTTTTGAAAAAAAAAAATCATTTTTGCCTATTTTTTCGACATTTTCCAAAAAAACGGCCTTCAAAATGTTTCAATAGACTGAAACTGATGTTTTAATCAAATTCTAGACCCTCAATTTACTTTAGACAAATGTTTCAGAAAAAAATCCAGTTCAGTTTTTGAGAAAATAAATAATTTATTGTTTTTTTCTCAATATTTTCGACATTTTCAAAGAAAAACAGACTTCAAAATGTTTCAATAGCCCGAAACTGATGTTTTTATTGAATTCTAGACTCTCATTTTACTTTAGGAAACTGTTTCAGCAAAAAATCCAGTCCAGTTTTTGAAAAAAATAGACAAATAAATTGTTTTTTCCTATTTTTTCGACATTTTCAAGAAAAAACGGCCCTCAAAATGTTTCAGTAGACTGAAACTCATGTTTTTATCAAATTCTAGACCCTTATGTTACTCTAGAAAACTGTTTCAGACAAAAATCCAGTCCAGTTTTTGAGAAAATAAAAATTTTATGATTTTTTTCACTAATTTTTCGACATTTTCAAGGAAAACGGCCTTCAGAATGTTTCAATGGACTGAAACTGATGTTTTTATTGAATTCTAGACCCTCATTTTACTGTAGAAAACTGTTTCAGCAAAAAATCCAGTCCAGTTTTTGAGAAAATGACTTTTTTTCTCAATATACTCGTTTTCTTTGATAAAAAGTAATTATAATCGAGATTTTTTGTTATTCCACAATTTCCAACATTGAAAAATCGCTTGTTTTAGTTAACATCATCTGTAATGTGTTAAATATATCCAATACTTGCCAGAAAACGTGGAAAAGCCTGTCAGCGCACTTTGTGAGAAAAATTGGTGTTTGAATTTCGCGCGCCGCCGCATCGGGGCCGAGGAATTTGGCTGCGGAGTCCGCGCGTCGCCGCTGCCCCGCCGTGACTTAGTGAAAACTATGACTCATTCATTAGCGGTTCCTCAGTTCTTTGTAAATATAAAACAATTTCCAAGTCTCAACCGATGCAAAATGTCCCTCTACCATTCAGTTACAGTAAACTCAGATTCTGAACCTGTCATCGTTGAAGTTAGTAATCTTTCGTGGAAGAATGCTCATTAAAATGTAAAGAAACAGAGCTTAAAAACTTCTTTTGTAAGTTTTTGGTGGAGACCAAAAGGTAATACATAATCTCCCTTCAGTATATAACTCCATGTTGACTTTTTGTACAACTAGACTATTCTTACTCAAAATGTCGAAGAAAATATGTTTCGTTTTTGCTGTTTTCATACTCGTCATCAGTTGGATTATTGTTGGATCTGTAGACACCACCACTCCCAAGCCGACTCCGAGGCCGATCAATGTTGAGGTGTGCTCTGTGATCCCTCTCCCTCTCAACTGTTTAATTTTTAGTTCTTTGACAACGTGACCATCCCAATGCCAGTTTCTGCCAACTATCGCCGTATCGTTGAGATGACATATGGTGTGAAGGAAGAGCAAATCTATAGAGTTTGCACTGGGAAGAACAAGAAGACTTGTGGTTTCTGGGAGAATGTTGAGGTAATCAGATGGTACTGACAATCAGTACCATGATTTTCGATTTTCCAGACAAAAGCAAAAGTGGAATCTGGAAAAACGACGTACAACAAGAACAAGAAGGCGCTGATCATTAAGAAGATAATGAAAACTGACTTCTGACTCTAAATGACTGGAAATAAGAAATACGAGCAAAAGGTTAACTCGCTGTTTTTGAGAGGACGATAAATGGAATAAATAGCACTATTTTATTTCATGTTTCATAAAACTTATATACGATACCAATTGATTCATTTAAACTTCAGTTGAATTATTTCCGTCAGTTGTTTCCTCGACATCTGGATTCTTCAGAATTCCCCTCTTCGGGTCCGATGATTTCACACTAAACACATTGAACTGAAGCGCATCGTTTTGAGCTCCATTGTAATCCCAGTCTTTGTATCTCAAGCGACCGTCGCATGCACGATTGAAGAGGCGGAGACTTTGGTGCTGGAATGTTCAGAAGAAGGGATTACAGACACACAGACAGACGACTGACCTCTTTGTACATTGGCAGTAGTTTTGGCTCACAGTGCTTCTCAACGTCAGCCAAGAAGCATTGTCCCTTCTCGTAAATACTCAAACAGTCGAATTTGTCTGGATTTTTCTGGAAGTTTAGATTTTTTGTTTTGGTTTTTTTTAGAAAGCAGCGGCCTACACGTTTCAAATACTTCTTAACACACGAGGCCAACTGATCTGGCGTGGAATCCATGACTTCTCTCAACTTCTTCTCGCAGAAATGCATTGGGCCAAGCCAAAAGACATCGTCCACACATTTGTCAAGTTCTTGGTAATTTACAAAGTCCTTGTAGCATCCAGTATTTTCTAGACACACCTGATGAAACATTTTCATCTGAAAAAATCATAATAATTGGGAAAACTCACAAAGGAATCATCACAATGCTTCTTCAACTCCACATAACTCATGTTCTTTGTCTGATCCGGCCACCATGCAATCGAGTTGGTTCTCCAGAGGCTTTTCATTCCGACCTGAAATAGCTATTGAAATATTTTGAAGCTGTATAATCAAAACTCACTATCCAATCACAATAACTCATGTCAAACTCTCCCACTGCAGTACACCCAGTCTTCCATCTATCCACACCGTATCTTCTAGAGGAGCCGGAGTGAGATAGTGGGAGTAAGGATAAGAAAAGTAATAGAAGAAATTTGGGGGAGCTGGGCATAGTGGAAAAATGAGGAACTGGGGGAAGACGAAAGAAAACATGAGGAAGAAGTTTAATGGGTCAAACAGTTGTTCCTAGAGACAAATGTTAAAGAAAAATACTTCCGTGTCAAAAGGGGACTGATGATCCCAATGGTTTTTGAAGCTAAATCTATCCCGAAATTTTTCAAGGAATCTTGTCGGAAACAACTTTTCCTGTAAGTTTATACTTTTCAAGGTCTACTGACAATGCGGAATGGAATGTTTCCCAGCATATGTGCACTCTGTCTTCCAGACATCTTTTCCGCGATATGAGAACGCATAGACTTGAGGGACCAGTGTGATGAAAATAATGGCTATTGAAAAACACGTTTTTAAGAGCATGTCATGTCTTCTCAGGGAATTTTTGGCGAGGGTTGGGCGCCTTGCCGGCGTTTTGTCTCTATTTTCGGCGAATTGCCTTCACTTTGGGCAGGTTGCCCACTAGGCGAGGGTTGGGCAAGAGTTGGGCGAAGGTGAGGTGGAAGAAGTGGGATTGTGAGCGAGGATGGAGTGGGCAAGATGCCCATTTGTAGGGCAATTTGCCCACTTTTTAAACACGCGCTCTACTGTACTCTGAAAATAATTAAATTTGTAGCCACGTTATTTATTATTTTTCTAATTTATTCGTTTTAAATACACTATTCTATCAAATGCATGTTTTTAAAGTACCGGGAAAGATGCTATTCGAGAGTAAAGGAGATATTCGTAAGTGAAATAACTGATTGATCCACAATGAAATAATTTGAGACTTCAGAACACTGTTTGATGGAAATGAATTATTCTCTATTCGGATCTTCTAACGGCAGCTACTGATTTGACTGTCGGCACTTCGACTTTCTGATGCTAGCCACACGGATTCGACTAGTTCAAGTAAGTGGTGTCTTATGGGGAAGGCAGCTCATGATTCGACTTCTCCCTTTGATAACAGTCTCTTGCTAGTGTTATGATAAAAAGCGAAAGCTCTTCGAAAACGCTGAACACTTACTTACTCCTCACACTATTATAAATATCATTTCAGGTCCCTCACCGAAGACTTCTCGTTATTATGAATCGTCGAAACACCTACTTCCCGCCGTTCTCTACACTACTCAAAGAGAACTTGTTGCTTTCTAACCTTTTCACTAACTTTTATTACATACATGTTTATTTAGTTTGATTTTGTATTTTGGAACGAATCAATAAATCCTTATTAAAATCCATAAATACCTTCTGTTTTTTTTTTAACTAAAATGTATGGAACGCAACGAGGGGAGCAAGCGAAGCGCACGCTAGAAACAACGTAAAATGGGCGATTTGCCCTCTATTTGGGCGGCCTTGCTGCCATCGCCCAAAATTCCCTGAGTTGTGCATGTCTGAAACTGAGAATGAAGTGAGATTGAAAGTTAGAAGGTAATCGGATACTAAGTTATGGGGAGACGAGTGTTTTGTTTTTGTTTCGAATAGAGTTTGATTTGATCGGTTTTTATGTACGAAAGAGAAGGGATGAGTCAGTTTAGTCTTTGACCGAACAATTATGAATCCATGTGTTGTCTCTCTTTCGGTACGTTCAAAGGGATTTACATGGCTGACTGATTTTTTTTGTGAAAGTTTGAAAGACAAAATTTGTTCTTCAAATTTTATTCAAGTTTGGAATATATTAGACAAGATATGTCAAAACATCAAAGACGCTAATAAAACCGAAAGAATATAACTTAAATTATTCGTCAAATTCCTTTGCACCGTGACATTCCTCTTCGGATCAACTATTTTCACGCCACCAGGAATATTCCTAATTTCAAAATCCTGGCTTCCCGAATAATCCCAATCCTTGTACCGTAACCGTCCGTCACATGCACGATTGTAGAGACGGAGATCTTGGTGTTCTTTGAAAATTTTGAAGAACTCTGAATCACAATGTTTTTCTACATCTGCCAAGAAGCATTCTCCTCTCTCCTTGATGCTTACGCAGTCAAACTTTTCTGGATTTTTCTGAAAAACAACTATCCAATTCTTTTTTTTAATCTCAAAAGCACTTACGTCAGCAAAGGATTTCTTAACACACTCCGAAATTTGATCCGGTGTCTTTTTCAAAACTTCTTTCAACTTTTCCTCACACAATTCCATTGGACCCAGTACAAACATGTCATCGATACATTGGTCTAAAAACTGGAAGTTCACAAAGTCTTGGAAACATCCCGAATTTTCTTTGCAGGCCTGGAAAACGGAAGGATTGAAGAAAAGAAGACGGTTTAAAAACCTACAAAATTTTGGTCACAAGGCTTTTTCAGTTCTTCGAAAGTCATATTCCTCGTTTGTTCGGGGGACCAAGCGATGGAATTCTGACGCCATAGTAGTTTGAAACCATACTAGAAAATGAAACGTATTTAGATATAAGTTTATTTTCAAAAAATAATTTAAACTCACCCTAATTTCACAATAAACAATATGAAATTTTCCAAAAATTGGACACGTCTCTTTCTTCGGGTCATAGCCAGTTGTTGTTTGGTAACTTTGCACTTTGTTTGGAAGTAAAATAGAAATCAATAAAAATAAAAGTAGATAGAACCTGGTCATTTCCAATGAAATAGGTAGAGAATAAAAAGTAGACTTCGTCCAATTCTCAAGAAGGAGAGGAGAGGAATAGATAAGAAAGACAAGAAAAAGAAATACAGTTCCGGGTTTTGAAGAAGATAGAAGATATGTAGACTTTCGTTACACTTCCTTGTCAAGTGAATTTTTCTCGACATGTCTGAGGTTATGACTAGAATTTCTACATATTCCTTTTTTGAAACTGCTATGTGGTGGTGACAATTCGTCATTTGAGAAGTTACAGCTTTTATTTGGCCCTCTACACTTGGGAACCGGATGTTTCAAAACCAGTAAAAAAACAAATCCAGAGCTAAGCGCGAAATCCAGAGCTAAGCAACTCCAGAGCTAAGCGATATAAGAGAAAAACACGTTTTCTCCACAGCTCAGCTCCCACTAGACCGTTTTCGCTGAGACTTCGTATTCCATTAGATAATTCCGATTTGACCAACATATCAAAAAATCAAAACAACTTTAATACAAAAATTTTTCAGGACAGCAAAAACAGTCCGGTGGAAGCCGACAACAGTAATGCTTTTTTTCTGTTTTTCTGCTGTCCACCGGCTGTACCGGGCGGGGGGTGATTCAAATTATGAATTTGACGTAAAAAAGTGATTTCTCGTCTAATTTTACGTCTAGTTACCAATTTACATGAAAAGCTATCGGGTAGAACTCGAGATAATCGAGGTGAAGCAAAAAATCGAAAATTCTCTCAAAATGAAAAGTTGATTCCATTCCATCGATTATAACTCGTTTAGAAGTATGGAATCTCGATTAGGGGGTTCTCAATAAAAAAATTGGCCTGAAATTTGCTATCGATTAAAAAAAGAAGAAGGTGGTGGACATGTTAAAAATGTTGAAGGTTCTCAAGAAAACAGTGTCAGCGATTAGTTTTCAAAGATATCGTTCAGCAGTCCGCAGCCTGATTGCACAATTGGCGGCGTCTGTTATGTTGTTGTCACCTTCGATGGGATTCCTGTTTATGTCGTTCGTCCGGTTCGAAAACGCGTAAGGTTCGTTGAGAATTGTATATTGATTTTTTTCTACCAAAAACAATTGCAGTCTTCTCACAAATCACACTCAATATCTGAGCACTTCATTCTTCAGCTAATGCAATAATAGTTAAATGGAAGAGTCTCACAAACCCACTGTCTTCCTCGTTCTCTAGCGTGTCTTTGATCTCTAGCGTGTCTCTTGATGACTTCTCAGAAATTCCAACAGGCATCCATTTTCAGCGTATTTGGAGACGATTGACACGTGGTTTCTGAGAAAAAAAGAAACTGAGACAAAACTTACGAAAACTTACTCAGCACTCAATATCATCCAACAAATGCCGAGGAGGCTATTCACTTCCTCATTTCCAACAATTTTCAAAAAATAAAGAAATAACTTTAAAAAAAATTTCAATGTTTATGTTACATGTACCTCGGTGGGTATATGTCTTCCAGTCTGTATGTACCGGGACCTAGACCTCTGGTGGGGTCTAGGTGGCGGTCTTTTCTTATACATTACATAACAGAACACAATTAGAATAAAGGTATTTATTAGGGTGCACATAAATGAGGATTAATATAAAGGAGTAAATATAAAAGGAAATATATATGAATAAAAGGATGGGACCGAGGAGGTGGTCTCTCGGTCACCATCTATGATCGGTGCATAGAGCCCGACTGGCTAGTCGGCGTCCTCGCATTTCTCTGCGCCCTTCCATTTCTCTGCGCCCTCTCTTCTTGGCGCTTCACATAAGGGGGCGTGTGCTATTTCCTGCTCTTCCGGTCGCCCCATGACAGTTTAGCGTGAAAATTATTAAATTTTTATAATGCGGCCACGCAAAACGGGGGCCCGGGCGGGCAGCGGGTTCCCGTTTTTTACCTTGCCTGGATGAAAGCCCTAGTTCAAACAAATAAGCATTTTTCAGTTTCAGTTTTCAAGGACATTAAGTACAGTAGCGAGCATAAGTGAGTACCCCTAGGTACTTTTATGTGTAACTCAGCTGAATCATGTCCGTTTTACCTAAACTTTTTTTTGAAAGGAAACCAAAATATTCAGCAATACGAATATATGTTTTTTGAAAAACTTCCATCACTGATTTTTTCGATAATCGATTTTTCCTGATCTTGATTTGTACATCCGAAAAAAAACTTTTCATTTTTCTCTTGGAGTTATTGAGTTTTTTGTTTCGAAATGTTGGAAAATGATCAGATAAACAAAAAATTATGATGAATCGGTTTCTTAAACTCTGACCATCGTGTTAGAGCTCCAGAAGTCAAAAGTAGTGTCCACGGAAAAATCTTCATAACTCATCAAACAAAGTTTTAAATTAGCCGAAACATGCACCAAAAGACGTGTCTTGTGTCTTTCTACAAACCAACATAAAAAAATTACAGATTAAGAAAAAATAATTTTTCTAATTTTTTTCACTAAAAATTTTTTAAATTCCTATTTTTTCTCAATTTCTGGTATTTTCTGACTACAGCACGAACAAGGAACACATGAATGTGTTTTAATATGTGTGATAAAGCATCCTGCATGCAGTTTTTAAAAGTTATGTTTGTTTTTCATCTTCAACTTTTTTTGACGAGTTATGAAGATTTTTCCGTGGACACTACTTTTGACTTCTGGAGCTCTAGCACGGACCACTTTTCACCATTTTCTTAGGCTTAGGTTTCTTGGAAATTCGGAAAAAAATTGAAAAAAAAAAGAAAAAAATTGACAAATTAATAGTTTTTGTCAATTTTTTTTCCCAAATTTCTATGATACCTAAGCCTAAGAAAAAGGTTAAGTAACAAAAAAGTTCTCTCCCACGTTTTCAGCCTCACACCTTCAGCCACAAAATTCGAAAATTTGAGTGTCCCCCCCCCTCCCCCAAATCCCTTAGCGCCAAATTAACTAAGTGCAAAATCTTGGGACTTTTTTTGTATCAATTTTGAGGGACCATTCTTTGCGGTTGGGACCATTCTTTGCGGTTGGGACCATACAATTCTGAAATTCGTGTCACCCAAAATATGGGACCATTCTTTGCGGTTGAGACCATTCTTTGCGGTTGGGACCATTCTTTGCGGTTGGGACCATTCTTTGCCTATTGAGCCATTATTGTCTTACATCAGAACTACTGCAAAGTACAGTCACAGACTACAGAATGCAGAATGTATTTTAATGTGTACGATTTGCATTGGTCATAGATTTCATAGTTTATTATTTGAAACAAAAATAAAAATTATTTACATACAAGAATTACTGGTTCCAATCACATTTAATCCCGCTTCAGTTTCTTTGCTAATATGTCAGTTATTGTCTTGATTGCAAAGTATATCACTAGAAGTGTCAATAACACAATTGATGTCAAGAACTTAAACACAGCTAGCAAATAGAACTCGATGAAAGTCATATTTCGAATGTTACGTCAAGTCCAGGTTGCTCCCCGAATCTGGAAAAATTATAGCGTTAAAATAGTCAAGATTTTCAGTGAAACTTACTCTGCTGCAAATTCTGCATGCCGCACTAACAGCTCCTTTGGCTTCATCGGTTGATGCTCCAATCTCCTCGCCAGATTCAAGGCGTTCTCAGTGATAGATTTATCAAAGAAAATTATATGAATTGCAGATCGTTAAGTTTTATAGTCCGCCAAGTCAAATTTAGATATCTCAATGGCTCCGTTGTGTCTCGCCAGCATTTTTGCATTTCGGAGTTGATCAGCGAACAAAGGACACAGAATTGCAGGCTTGCCTAAATAGCTCAACTCGTTCACACTTCCAAGACCGCCATGAGTCAAGAATGCGGAGAGTCGGGAGTCGGCTGAAATTTCATCATTTTTCCAGTTATAGGTTACTAACCGAGTAAAGCGGTCTGTGGAATCCATTTACTGAAAACAATGTTCTCTGCACCCTGCGAGAAACTGGTTTCCTCCGACTCGTATTTCCAAATGAATGTGACATTTTGGAACGATTTCATGACTTTGACAAAGTTTTGTCTGAAATTCACTAGTCTGCGAGATGGGTTTTGGAAGACTCACTTATAAGACTCTGGCATGTAAATCGACTTGAACATAGTTCCAAAAGAGAAGAGGATGGAATGAGGTCTAGATTCAAGAATTTTGTTCCATTTCTGCAAACAAATTGTGAATACTTGAGTCAAACAGTTTGCTATACCTCATCAAGTTTCTCACTCCTCAACTTCTTCACATCTACCGTAAGCCCTCTGACTTGAATCGTTTTTGCAAGCATTGGACGGGGGAAGTCTATGTAAGGATTTGAGTTGACGAATACATACGGAGCCTGATGGTAGACAGACTGGAATTTATTTCAGATGTTTCGTATGTTATCAGAACAGTAAACTTACATCCAACTCCAACCGCTTAGTTGGGTCATTCAAAGTTTTCCATCTTGTAGTTCCGCTTATATCACAGATCTACATCGAAAACAAAAAGTTCTCAACAACTTTATTCTAATTTCCTGTATTCCTTTCACCGGAAGCATTCCTTATCAATAGGTGTGGCCCCTCCCCACTGCATTTCAATTATAGCTTATTCTCATCAGTCTGACTGTGAAAGCATGTCGTTCAACACGCCGCAATCTTTTCTCCACTATGTCAGATATGCTCAAACTGTGGCTCAACTCGGATTCTTCTCCACCACATTCTTCTGCTTCATTCTGGTATTCTTGACCATGTTTGGGGTGAAAAGAAACTTCGGAAGTTATAAATATCTATTGATACTCTTCCCAATGGTTGGGATATTCTTCGCCACAATTGAGCTGCTTTTGTATCCGGTGAGCTATTACCAAGTAGGTAATACAAAATAAACTTTCAGAATGTGTACTCCCATAATGCTGGATATGTATTCTACAGTACCAGTCGCCCGTTCAATATGAGTCAAGACGTCGTCACATGGTTCCTTGCATTCTACACAGGTGTCTATGCATCTACCATCTCAATGCTATCTGTTCAATTTTTATATCGATATTGGGCAATTTTTAAGTAGGCATTCTGAAACCTTAAGTTGGTAGTTTTAATTTTGTTTTCAGAGAAACCAAGCTCCGTTTCTTCAAGGGATGGAAATTCCTGATTTGGATTGCATACTCGCTATCTTTTGGCTTTCAGTATGCGTTTGGGATTTATTATTTTGATAAGATTGATGATTACGCTAAAAATTATTTTAGGTTTAATAATAATCTTATTTGAAACAACCGAATCGTTTTATTCCAGACTGGAAATGATGCAAAAATACAGTACAGACTTCTCTGAGATTGCTGCAATGACCCTAGTTGCTTATGACAAGGAGGGCAACATCAGATGGTTCAGTATCTGCTGCACTTTGAACATAACATCTATTATGTTGGTACAGTATTCTATAATTATCTATTGTGCAGTTCGGATGTATATCGGTATGGAGGCGAAACTTCAGATGTTGTCAATATCCCTTAGAAATCTTCACAATCAGTTTTTCAAGACATTGATTCTCCAAATCGTGACCCCCACAATAACTCTATTTTCCCCAGTGATGCTTATAATATATCTTCCACTTTTTGATCTAGAATGTGATATACCAACTGGAATATTCCTTTGCGCCTTCACACTATATCCGGCAATGGATGCTATCATAGTGATGTATATTGTGGCAGACTATAAGAAGGCTGCTAAAAGTGTGCACTGAATAGATTTCTAAATTCATATTTGAAATCTTCCAGAGATGCTGAAAAAGGCTCTGGAACAAATATACGCCTGCTTGAGAACTGCGGAAACGGATCATTCGAACAGACGGGCACGTTCCATTGCAGCGAATCTTCCAGCTGCATTGAGTCCTAATTGAGGAGTTTTTTCCTTTGTTCATTTCCTTATCACAACTAATCGAGACACATTTTCTTGTTTCCGGCAAGATAATAAACCCTGTCTAATAATTAGAATTTGTTTTTCTCAAAGCAGCCCACTCGTATAAACTTTCTCGACGGTTTCCAATTTCCGCTAGTCAGATACTCACTACTAAAAAGTTCAATAACAGTTATTGAGAAATAAAAATCATCTGAACTGTCACTATAATCCCTCATTTCCCCTTTATTTAATCCAAATTGATTTCTTTGTGTCATCGGACAAGTATGAAGTTGTTATTCGTACTTTTTCTAAAGTTTGTATTTATTTCAGCGCAGCTTGACTTGAATTCTATTAGTAAGTGAAGCTATTTGTGATATCAGTTCAGCTAGTTGTTCCAGAAAAGCAACAAACATATCCTGCAACTGGTCCTACAACTATTTCCACATCTGCTGCCTCAACAGTGGGACCTTGTGTTGGATGCCAATATGGCTGGGTGCCGTATGGTGGGAGTTGTTATAAGGTTAGTTTCAAAGAGATGTTTAGGCTTGCTTAGAACAACTGACCCCCTAAAGTTGCAAGCGTAACTCACAATCTAATAACCTCAATCTTATAGAAAATGTTGGATGTCCTCACTCAATCAACAGCTGAGCAAGAATGCATAACTCTTGGAGCCCACCTTGCCTCATTTGAAACCAATGACAAAGCGACTGCTATCAAAAGTTCGATCGCTTTCTTTTATACCATTTCACCGGACTTTTTATAGATCTAGTCCTGTCGGCCCCTCTTTTCTCCACTGACCTTTTCTCTTATTCTTCTAGCAGTCAGGAATCATGGATAGGGTTGTCGAAGACAAGTAATGGAGCATGGAAATGGACTGATGCATCTGAAGTAGAGTTCGCAAACCTGCCTACTGGAACATCGGTCACTGGGGCTTCGTGTGTTTCGGTGAGTTTAGTGAAAAACGGATGCAGTTACTAATACTGAGTTTCAGATGAATACAAGTGGAGTTTGGAAACCAAATGACTGTACTTCAACAGTCACTTCATTTATTTGTAAGCGATTGTCGTCTCCATTGTAATAAAGATTTCAAAGCCTATTCTGGAAAGTCCTCGTTATTGTGAAACTAAAATAAAACTATAAGGACGTCAAAGAAAATTTCAGAATTGATAGCATGTATAGAATGCAAAGAACGTAGTAACGGCGTCTTGACTCATGTTGAACGGGCGGCTGGTGCATTAGAAGACAAATCCAGCATTATGGGAGTAGACATTCTGAAAGTTTACATACTTAGTAATAGCTTATCGGATACAAAACCAGCTCAACGTTTGCAAAGAATATCTGAACAACTGGGAAGGGTATCAACAGATGAGTATAATTTTAGAAGCTTGTCTTCCCTCCGAACACTGTCAGAAACGACGACACAGCAGTGCGAGGCGTAAGGTCGCGTAAATGCGCTCCGTCGCACAACGGTTGGCACGGTGCCAAAAAATACTTGGCTGAGTGCCAACTTTAAATTTAAGACACACTCTCAGTGAAACTCGAGCATGGCGATGTACAAAAAAAAGTCAAACCGGTTTTTATGGGTTGGTATTATGCATAGTGGGTACCTAGACAACTAATAACACATTGGTCCATATTTCATTTGGCTCCGCCCCCTACCGTCTAAAATAGCACCTATGGAGGGTGAAAATTCTAGAAAAAAATCTGAAAGTTTTTTCGATTAATTTTTGACAGGAACAGATAGAAAACGTCATTTTAAGCATTTTTTGTGTTCAGACCATAGTTTAAGCGCCTCAATTTCGTCAAGAAAAAATGTCATTTTTGTAAAATTTTCTGGTTTTTTTCAAACTTTTGTTTATAACTCAAAAAAACATTATTTGTTTGAATGAGATCTTTTCAGATTCGGAATCCCCATGAAATTTGGAGTAATATAGGCATTGTTTGGTCAAAAATCTCGGGGTACCTATTTTTGCTACAGAGCAAAATATGCGAATTTTCCAGAAATTTCAACCTATCCCACTCATGAGACAAAATTTCAATGTCACCAAATCGCTTGAAATTTTACCAGAATATTACACTATATGTGTTCTATTCATTCCCAAAATTTCAGCTCATACGGTTCAATCCGCAGCTTTTTCAAAAATCAGTGTGTCAGTTTTCAGTGTTACAACAGAAAAAAATTCCAACAACTCTGAGAGGCGGGGATTAACCGTATGAGCTGAAATTTTGGGAATGAATAGAACACATATAGTGTAATATTCTGGTAAAATTTCAAGCGATTTGGTGACATTGAAATTTTGTCTCATGAGTAGGGATAGGTTGAAATTTCTGGAAAATTCGCATATTTTGCTCTGTAGCAAAAATAGGTACCCCGAGATTTTTGACCAAACAATGCCTATATTACTCCAAATTTTATGGGGATTCTGAATCTGAAAAGATCTCATTCAAACAAATGATGTTTTTTTGAGTTATAAACAAAAGTTTGAAAAAAACCCGAAAATTTTACAAAAATGACATTTTTTCTTGACGAAATTGAGGCGCTTAAACTATGGTCTGAACACAAAAAATGCTTAAAATGACGTTTTCTATCTGTTCCTGTCAAAAATTAATCGAAAAAACTTTCAGATTTTTTTCTAGAATTTTCACCCTCCATAGGTGCTATTTTAGACGGTAGGGGGCGGAGCCAAATGAAATATGGACCAATGTGTTATTAGTTGTCTAGGTACCCACTATGCATAATACCAACCCATAAAAACCGGTTTGACTTTTTTCTGTACAGTGGGTAACACGTTGGTGCTCGAGTTTTACTGAGAATGTGTCTTAACCAAGGCTGTCGCACGGCCGGCCGCGGCCGGCCGCGGCCCTCGGCTTTCAGGGCCGTCGCGGCCGCGGATTAACCAAATGGGCTGAATTTTTGCATATCGACTAATCTTTTGGTCCTCTACAAGGCCGCCTGAAGAAGCGAAAATTTTCCATGGCTGGGAACTGAGATATAAAATCGCCCCACGGCCTTTTTGACAGCCTTGGTCTTAACGCTTATTTATCGTATCTTTCAATTAAACTGCGACGCGCACGCAACACGACACCGGGAAAAAAGTTTAATCTTTTCATTGTGGAACTTCCGCGTCACACCCCTGTGCACTGATACACATTGACCTCCACGGTGGCGTATGGTCGTTCTCAATAAAGGGTTTACGGTAATTTTAATCCGTAAAATTTCCATTTAATTTTTTATCACAGAGGTGTTCTTTGTTATAACTGTCTTGTTTCTAAATCAGAACATGAAGACTACGAGGAAGCGCGTGAACAAGGATAGGAAATTTAAAATTGTGTTGCGTTGCCAACGGTCACAATACAAAAACCCATGAATGCACTGGTTGTGCTAAAAATGAGAACATTCCGATAATAGCGAATAGAATACTTCCCGATTCGATCAAAATCACTTTAAAAATAAAACAAAACCATATAATATTCGTTGGATGCCTCCCATCGTCTGTAATTTTCCCGAAACAAAGAAACAAGAAACTCAAGTCAGTTACAGCCTGCAAGAAGGCAGAGTTATAAAATAATTGATCAAATATTGGCTTGTGAAAATTTTGATCATTAACATCAGACACTTTCCGGAATTTGTATAGAATTAGACAGATGAATAAAAAATTGTTAATAAGGGTCGGAAGAAATATCAGAAATGTGGAGACACTGGATAACGGACAGGTGGAAAAGAGGTTTATTCAGGAGTTATGGAATATTGTGACTTCGGGCAAAAGCGATGTGATATGTGGAAAACATTTCCTTTCAAAACTGCGCTGCCTCCAAATGCTAACGATGATGAAAAACCTGATGCAGTGATAATGTCATCGGATGTGGTGAGCATTACAGCGCTGTTGCTGAGTCAGCGATCTCAACAAAATCGATCGGATTGAGATCCGCCGACGAGGAAGGCCTAAAGTCGTTGTTCCAGCAGCCATTAAAATGAGAGAGATGATGAATTTTGTTGATTTGGAACTGTGGGACGTAGCCCAATCTTGTTGAAAGATGAAAAAGAGTACAGTAGAGTGTTGAGCTGTGCAGAGGAACAAAACATCCTTCAAAACCAAGTTTTGGAAGACACCGAGTTGATTTTCGCATTTTTAAAAATAAAAACTAACGAAGTTTTACCGTAAGATGTCACCGCGGCCCAGATCATCACAGTTTTAGAAAAAAGGTTATTAGGGGCCTGGTAACGTTAAGGGGACCTACTATCACCTTTTGATAACAAAAGTTTCTGCTTTTGACGGTTGGAAAAAGGTTCAATAATAAAATGTTTACCATAAGTCCAGATCACGCCCGATACGCGGCGCACAGGCGATTTTGGCGTCTTACGTCTGATGGCCTGTATCAAAGCCAAAGTATCCAACTTCGAATTCCTTTTTTATACTAAATCTATTTTGAACATTCCAACTATTAATAACGTTTTTTGTTGATTCAAGCGTTTTCCCGCCGAATATCCAAGAATTAAGAGCTTCGTATACTTATTCGCCACCCTGTATTGTACCATGTTTTCTGTTTTTAAGCACTAATTATGACGGGTTCATTGAATTAAGATAAAAAATATGTCACAACTCTGAAAACACACAACATTTTATACGAATCCAAACGTGCGATTCGCATTATTTTCGTAATTCTAAAGAATAATTGATTTGGAGAAATTCAGAAAAATGGTTTTTTTTCTGATTTTCCAACAAAATTAAAGTTTTGTGAATTCTGACTAATCAGAATGTGAAAAAATGAGCTTGGGAAAGTATTAAAATTTTAAGTTTTTCTAAAGAAATAGATTGTCTTCGGGGGGAACTAAAATGAAGTAATCTGTGTTCTCTGGTATTTTCTCAGTGGAGTGACGAACCGAGACTGGACAGCGCAGAATTTTCGTTTTTGACCAAGTTTAATTTTCCCAAAAGCTTCCTAATTTCTGCTCGATACGACTTATAAATAAGCAGCATGGTAACAGTCGAGAATAGCCCATGGGATGCTGCCATAATCACTGACATATTCGAAAGTGCAATATCAAAATGTTTGGTGGATAAAGTAGACGTAAGATAGGCCGCTGGTGCCAAGATAACCAGAAATGGTAGAGATATTTGTAGACAGACAGCTTTGAAAAAAAAAAAAACTCCTCATGAAAAATATGATGATACGATTATATGAAAAGTTGTGTCGTACACACTTATTGAGCAATAGGCTACATATATTCTAAACAGCAGAAAACTGTACAAGATTGAAATGTTTTGTAGTAGAAAGAAATAAAGATTCATGAGGAGAAAAAAAAATCAGTTTTGCGTTGCACAGGGAGGCATTCGAACCACTGCCACCTTGTTACTCTTGTAAAATTTCTTGATTCCCAAAATTTTTAAAGTTTCCGTTCTATAAGGTTTGTGAATAAGAAGCATAAGAATTGTGGCAAACAATCCGTGTGAAGTTATCATAATTACCGAAAAATTAGTAAAAGCTATATCAAAATTTTTAGAATAAATTGTTGATAAAATATAGCAAGCTGGAATCATGATCACCACAAATGGAAGAGCAACTTGGATGCATACGGCTATGAAAAATTGACGTTGGAGCTGTGTAGTTCGTTGTGATTGAGATTTGATTCCGAATACGAAGTTGACAGTTTTCGCAAAGAAAAAGAAGATTTGAGTCCAAACAAACATAGTAAATAAGCCACTACAGACAAAAATTAAATATTCATTTCCAAGCATGAAAAACTTCGGGTGGTTGACTATTTTGAGTGGTAGGCAAGGAAGCTTTTTCAGAGCTATTTCTCTTGCAACTGACTGATCCGGCATATTGATAAAAGATGGCATGAGTACGTTTAGTGTAATAAAATAATTAATGAAATAATGTACTGCTCGTTTGAATCTTCGGCTAGATGTATCACAGTCCAAACGCACCAAATAGTTGTACCGATTTTCGAAGAACATAGTGACAGCTGGTCCATAAACTGAGAACAAAATTTTAAGAAAATCAACCGAGATTCGGAAAATTTACGTAAAAACAATGTAAGTCCGATGTAACATTGGATCGATATGGGCATCCCAATAGATGAAAGTACTCCAATAGAATAACCAGAACAAATTGAGAATATTATTATTGGAAAAGCAAGTGTTGTTGTGTATATGTCATATAAAGCGAATCTGCAATTCATTCTTGAAAAACTGTGTTATAATTCAACTCACGTCAAATGCACTAACAGCATAGGAATCTTCATTTTTCCCATTTCATTTGGGGTCTTCATTATGATTATGTAAGCTCCCAAAGTATGGAGTGGTACTTGAATAACAGACAAACTATGTAAAGCTAGTTCCAGAAATTCATCGGATTCGAAATAGTTGTTTCGATATGTACAACTCATGCTCTGCAACTACACGATGAATGGTTAGATCGGAATGATAAACAGAATAAATAGTTGTTTTGTGTTCGTATATCTCATTAAACAGAAAAACAAGTTTTGGAAAAAATGAAAAAAAAACTTCCCTGAAACGTAAACATGGTGATTCATTAAAGGAGGACTGAAGACATATTTTTTTATTTCAGATTCCGATACTTCAAAAAATTCTGAGCAACTTTCATCTTTGGAGCATGTGCTAAAAATCGCTTTAAACGCCCTAAATTCACGTTTTCCCGGCTCAAATTGAGCTTTCGTGGAAGAGTTTTCCCACGCGAATTGGTTTTTTCAACAAAACTTGTTTTTCGTGTTTTTCTTCTTATTTAATGATATAAACTGAAATTCGCGTGGGAAAACTCTTCCACGAAAGCTCAATTTGAGCCGGGAAAACGTGAATTTAGGGCGTTTAAAGCGATTTTTAGCACATGCTCCAAAGATGAAAGTTGCTCAGAATTTTTTGAAGTATCGGAATCTGAAATAAAAAAATATGTCTTCAGTCCTCCTTTAATGAATCACCATGTTTACGTTTCAGGGAAGTTTTTTTTTCATTTTTTCCAAAACTTGTTTTTCTGTTTAATGAGATATACGAACACAAAACAACTATTTATTCTGTTTATCATTCCGATCTAACCATTCATCGTGTAGTTGCAGAGCATGAGTTGCACATATCGAAACAACTATTTCGAATCCGATGAATTTCTGGAACTTGCTTTACATAGTTTGTCTGTTATTCAAGTACCACTCCATACTTTGGGAGCTTACATAATCATAATGAAGACCCCAAATGAAATGGGAAAAATGAAGATTCCTATGCTGTTAGTGCATTTGACGTGAGTTGAATTATAACACAGTTTTTCAAGAATGAATTGCAGATTCGCTTTATATGACATATACACAACAACACTTGCTTTTCCAATAATAATATTCTCAATTTGTTCTGGTTATTCTATTGGAGTACTTTCATCTATTGGGATGCCCATATCGATCCAATGTTACATCGGACTTACATTGTTTTTACGTAAATTTTCCGAATCTCGGTTGATTTTCTTAAAATTTTGTTCTCAGTTTATGGACCAGCTGTCACTATGTTCTTCGAAAATCGGTACAACTATTTGGTGCGTTTGGACTGTGATACATCTAGCCGAAGATTCAAACGAGCAGTACATTATTTCATTAATTATTTTATTACACTAAACGTACTCATGCCATCTTTTATCAATATGCCGGATCAGTCAGTTGCAAGAGAAATAGCTCTGAAAAAGCTTCCTTGCCTACCACTCAAAATAGTCAACCACCCGAAGTTTTTCATGCTTGGAAATGAATATTTAATTTTTGTCTGTAGTGGCTTATTTACTATGTTTGTTTGGACTCAAATCTTCTTTTTCTTTGCGAAAACTGTCAACTTCGTATTCGGAATCAAATCTCAATCACAACGAACTACACAGCTCCAACGTCAATTTTTCATAGCCGTATGCATCCAAGTTGCTCTTCCATTTGTGGTGATCATGATTCCAGCTTGCTATATTTTATCAACAATTTATTCTAAAAATTTTGATATAGCTTTTACTAATTTTTCGGTAATTATGATAACTTCACACGGATTGTTTGCCACAATTCTTATGCTTCTTATTCACAAACCTTATAGAACGGAAACTTTAAAAATTTTGGGAATCAAGAAATTTTACAAGAGTAACAAGGTGGCAGTGGTTCGAATGCCTCCCTGTGCAACGCAAAACTGATTCTTTTTCTCCTCATAAATCTTTATTTCTTTCTACTACAAAACATTTCAATCTTGTACAGTTTTCTGCTGTTTAGAATATTTGTAGCCTATTGCTCAATAAGTGTGTACGCCACAACTTTTCATATAATCGTATCATCATATTTTTCATGAGGAGTTTTGAAATAAATTGGACAATTTAGCTCTTTAGGTTTATACAGGCTCTCAATCTAATGGTATGAACAATGTTGCTTTAAAACTTTTTGTTTTTACAAAAACTCCTGATATAGGGAGTGGAATAAACTTATGACGAGCACTGTATTTTCGTAATGAATGCCACCATATTCTTGTTACAAGGAAGTTTTTTGTTCTTTAAAATCTTGTTTTGCTGTTTTTTATAAAATATGCGAACACAAAACAGCTTTGTCATCTGTTATCATTCCGATCTGACCGTACATCGAATAGTCGTAGAGCATGAGTTGCACATATCAAATAAACTAAACTTTACATTTACAAAGACAGTTTTTCAAAGCTGTCTGTCTACAAATATCTCTACCATTTCATCGTGGATGCATTCACCACAACACGCTTCGCTGGAAATCCAGCTGCTGTTTGCTTGATTCCGGAGGTGGGTTTTTCATCAATGTATCGTACCGAGACGTTCTGAAAATGGAACGTTTTGAAACCAGGACATTTTTTTCGCTCTATTGACAAGCGTGGTACACATTGTCGTAGCGGTGAACTTTCGATCTTTCTGTGCATACCGGCGGTGAACATTAGAATTTATATAGTAAGTGGATTGAAATAATGATTTGTAAGCAATTTTTCTAGGAAATAAATCAATTTTTCGCCAAATTCTCACAAAATTGTTAATGTGTGGATGGTCGGAATAGTACAAATTTCAGAGAAAGAGAAGCGAGAAAGAACAAAGAAGCGATGGAAGAAGGAAGAGAGAAGCGACGAAGGAAGCTGAAGGTTTATTTTCTTACAATATACAGGCCAAATTTCAAAATTTCAAAATTTCAAAAATGAAATTAACGTCTACAAATATCTCTACCATTTCTGGTTATCTTGGCACCAGCGGCCTATCTTACGTCTACTTTATCCACCAAACATTTTGATATTGCACTTTCGAATATGTCAGTGATTATGGCAACATCCCATGGGCTATTCTCGACTGTTACCATGCTGCTTATTTATAAGTCGTATCGAGCAGAAATTAGGAAGCTTTTGGGAAAATTAAACTTGGTCAAAAACGAAAATTCTGCGCTGTCCAGTCTCGGTTCGTCACTCCACTGAGAAAGTAGCCCTCGTACGAATACGGGGTGGTCGGGTTTCTTATAAAATACGACAACAAAACACGCTTTCTTACAATAAAATACTCTTTATTGCAAGAATTAATAATGCCACGACAATTGTACACGATAAAATCAATCAAAAACAGCGATAAAACGCAGAAAACTAACTGAAACTAGCCAACCGGGCTCAAGAATAATTTATAATCCACGTGGACTACACGCCCACGTAAATCGGCGCGCTGAGGTTACGGTGGACGAGCGGAACATGAGCGGAGTGTCGTTGCGTATTTGATGTGATGTCTCGAAGAATAAGGGGTTATGGGGGTACCTTGCCACTGGCAACTTCCCCCCCCTTTACAGAAACCGGGCCCCGACCGGTTGGAGAGCAATCACCAATACGACTTACATTCTTCACCGCGTGTTTCTCACCGCCCAGCCTAAACTCAGTTAACCCACCCTAACAACAAACATTAATAAACAACTCTTTAAGAGACGTACAAATTCTACTCTACTTTAACACAATATTAGTAAAACCAAACAAAACACAATTAGTTATATTGCTGACCGTTCACTGATGACTCGGACGGCTTCTTTTCGATGGCGGCTCCTTTTCCAGATCCTTCCTCAGCATCTCGACGATTCCACCGCTCGGCATCACGGCTTCTAGGAAGTCCGCCAACTCCTTTGCAGTCTTGAAACGTTCCGGCGCTGTCGTTATCATTGGCATTTGCTTTGCGCCCACACTTTTCATCGGTTCAATCCATATGGCATTTGCGGAAGTCATGAGTGTCCTCTTCCATGTTTCCGTCACCAATGGAACCTCGGCAAAAGTACAATCCATTCGAAATGGACAGACAACCAATTCCTTGACTTCTCTTGCGAGTTTATCGATGACGTCTCCAGTTCTTTTATTCTTTTCTTCGTCCGTGGTCAGAGTCAACAGGAACACCGCCGTTTGAACTTGTTCGAAATCATACTTGTCGACCCATCCGTCTGCATTCGCTTCTCTCATTTCCAGAAGTCCCTTGCCTTTGATGCCCATTCTCGGTCCAATGAGTATCTCAGGTTCGCGAATAACCGTCTTCTTTGGCTTCAATCGCTCCTCCACTTCTTTCTTGACTTCTTCAGCAGCAGCCTTCCACTCCTTCTCTTGAATCGTACTATTCATGATTGCTTTCGCAACCATTGAACATTCCTTTGCGAACATCTTGAGTGCCTCCACCTTTTCCGGCTCTCCCACCTCCTTTCGCACCATAGCCGAATGCATCATCATATGACCATCAGCACCACGTATCTGCTTGTTACGCATGACCAATAAATTGGCCGCTTCCTCTAGTGTCCGGCAACTCTGCTCATCCAGCTTCACATGGCACGGACCAAATTTGCAGTCGCATCCGTTGATCACGAAGTTCCTGAAAGAATTCATGTTTTCAACACTGATTTCTATGTTTCTTATTACATGAACCCCGCTCTCCCCACTCTCTCGAACACCTCGTTTCCCTCTTCTTGTTTTAGCCTTCACACTCATTTCTGGCACCTCAATCGGCACTTTCCTGACATGTTCCCATGGCACCCAGATCTTCTCTTTCCCTCCTACAATTGGAATAACCTCCGCTGAATTTTCTGTTGTTTTCAACACCCGATACATCCCTTGCCACTCATTTCGCAGCTTTGCATTCTTTGTCCCTATCTTTTCCGATGGACTCTTTATAAGCACCCTGTCTCCCACTACTGGATATCTGATTTTATGCACTCCGTGCTTCTTATCGAAGTATCGTTTCGCGTCCTCTTGTTCCCTCTTTATGTGCGCTCTGGCCTCTTCCTGCGCACTGTTCATCTGCTCCGCATGTCTGAACTTGTACTCGTCCGTGTCAACCTGATAGCGTCCCACCAATTCCTCCGCATCTGCCTTCATCGGAATTCTCGCATCCCTTCCGTACATCAAGTAATGTGGACTTTCCCCCGTTGCGTCATGACGACATGAATTATATGCAAAAACAGCATATGGCAGCTTCTCGTCCCACTCCGCTGGAATCACCGTAATCTTTTTCAAGACCGTCTGAATTGTTCTGTTGAACCTTTCCACTGCCCCATTCATCCTTGAGTTGTATCCTTTTGTCCTTATGAGCTTAATATTCGACATTTTTGCGACTTTTTCGAAAGTTGCATTCGCGAACTCCAGTCCCTGATCCGTCAATATAGCCTTCGGGACCCTTCCTTCTTTCAGCAACCAATTCTCAACAAAAGCCTTTGCCACTGTCTCAGCCGACTTGTCCGGAATCGCGCACACTCCCGCGTATCTACTGAACAGATCGACTATGGTCAATACATATCGATTCCCGTGAGCGCTCCTTCCCAAATCCAACAAATCAAGCGCCACAATTTCCAGCGGTTCACTCGTTTCTATTGCTGTCAATGGTGCTGTCAATATCTGTTTAGCATTACTGCATAGACATTGTTGACATTCCTTGGACCATTTCCCAATCCACGCCCTCATTCGCGGCCACCAAACCCTCTTTTCCAGCATTGCTCCGACTTTCTCCGGACTCCAGTGTCCTCCGAATATTCCCCCGTGCGCCTCTTGGAACACTTCCTTACGCTTCTCCTCTGGAACCACTTTCAGTGTCGCCCCATACTTAGTCACCAACATCAACTCGTCCCCAACCATCATAAACTCGCTGAGATCTCTTTTTCCTTCTCCTGGAACTTCTACCATCCCGTCTTGTTCCCCTTTCTCCAATTTTCTGATGATCCCCCTCCATTTCTCGTCCTTCTCCAACGTCTCTTTCCAACTGCGTTTAGCCGTCTCTTCTTTCTCCACCACCGACACCTCATTCACCACCCGTACCACTTCCATCCTAGCTTGCTCATGTACTTCTTTCATCTCTTCAATTTCTTGTGCCCCTCCTCTTGACAATGCGTCTGCTACCGGATTAGCTTTTCCTTTCAGGTAAACAATGTTTAACGCAAAGTCCTGCATCTCCATTGACCATCTTAGCAATCTATCCGCCAACTTCTTTCCTTTGAACAGACTTGTCAATGGTTGGTGGTCCGTGAATACTGTAGTCGGACACCCGAAAATGAAGTGTTTGAATCTTCTTGTGGCAAATAATACCGCCAATGCCTCCTTATCACTGACGTGATAGTTCTTCTCAGCTGGAGTCAACGCCTTAGACGCAAATGCAATAGGATGCACTTTCCCGTCCAATCCCACTTGAGCTAGTACTGCTCCGATTCCATACCCCGACGCATCTGTGAAAATGCAGAACGGTCTCTCGAAACTTCTTGCCGCCTCTATATCTGGCTGTGCCAACACCGGCGCACTTGTCATCCTCCTTTTCAACTCCTCAAATGCTTCCTGTTGTTCTGACGTCCATCTCCATGCAACTTTTGGTGAAGTCAGCGGTGTCAACGGCGCCGCAATCGATGAGAAATTCATCACGAAGTTTCTGTAGTATGTGCAAAGCCCGAGGAAAGAATGCAGCTCCACCCGATCTTTTGGGATTGGAAAATTCTCCACTTTTTCCACCTTCTTCCCATCCGTTCTCACTCCTAACTCATCAATAACATGCCCCAAGTATTCCACCGACTTCTGCGCTATCTTGCACTTCTGGGCTTTCAGCTTCAACCCACAATCTCTTATCCTTCTCAGCACTTTAGCCAGATCCGCAGCATGTTCTTCCATCGATTCACTCGCAATCAAGATATCGTCGATGTACACGAAAACGGACTTTCCAATCCATTCCCCCAGTACTTGCTCCATCGCTTCTTGAAATATCGCCGGGCTCGTAGCTAACCCGAACGGCATGACTTCGAACTGATATTGTTCATTCAGCACCGTGAACGCAGTCTTTTCCTTCGACTCCTCCTCCATCGGAATCTGCCAATATCCCGCCATCAAATCCAGAGTAGTGAACCACTTCTTTCTACCCAAGGCTTGCAGTGTCGACTCGATATGTGGAAGCGGATGTGCGTTCAACTTTATCACTGCATTGAGCTTTCTGTAATCCACACACATTCGGATACTTCCATCCTTTTTCTTCACGAGGACCACCGGGCTCGCCCAAGGTGATCGGCACTTCTTGATCACTCGTCTCTTCTCCATATCCTTCAACATTGCTTTCAGCTTGTCGTGCAGAGCTAACGGCACTGGTCGACACTTTTGTCTTATCGGCTTTTCTTCCTGCAGCTCTATCCCACACTTCGCCATATCGGTTTGTGTCAATTCACTCTCCTCTACCGCAAACACATCACTGTATTCCTGTAGTATTTTTGGAATCGTTCCCTCCGGAATTTCCCCATTTTCCTTCAAGATTCCGAGCACCTCTTCCACTCTGGCATTCCCTTTCAGCCCCATCTTTCTGTCCAAATCCATCATATTCACCTCCTTATATTCCCCACTATTCTGCAGCTTCCACTCTCGCACTACTACTCCCATTACTTGGTTCTTCTTAATTAGCAAAGGCTCATCCTTCCAGTTGGACACCACCACTGTCAAACATCCGTTCTCATTCTTAGCGCACAAGCTTGTTGGGACACATTCTTCTTTCGATTCTAACAGGACTTGCTCTCCCAAGTCGACTTCCGTTTTCAACAAAAGCTGTGCACAACTTTGCGGGGGAACTCTCAACTTTTCTGCTGCCCGCGCCACCGCTCGTTCCGCCTTCCACTTCAGTTCTACCCCGATGCTCTCGAACGCATTCGTTCCTAGCAAGAAGACTTCTGCTTCGTTTTCCACCACTTGGAACACCACCACTGCTCTTCTACCTCTTACTACAATCGGCAACCTGATCTGCTCGCAAACTGGCATACTTCCCTTCGACGCGTTAACGATTGTGAAATCTGGTTTTCCCAGCATTTCCACTACACTTTCCCACTGCTGACAACCTGCTTTTAAGGCCTCCCAAGCCGACTTGGAGACTACCGACACTACCGCTCCACTATCTATCACCATCCTCTTCTTCTGCCCCAACACCTCTACGACCTCCGCTGCTTCCGCTCCCACGACTGTTTTCTCCGTATCTCCTACAACCTTCTTCATCGCCACTTCCTGGACCGGCTTCGACGTACATTGTCTCGACATATGCCCGATACCTCCGCATTTGAAGCATTTTATCTTAAAACCCTCCTTTCGTCTTCCCCCTTCATCCTCTTTCCCACCGATCCGCGAGCTGTCTCCTCTATCCTTCTCATTACCGCCCTCTCTCTCCTTATACCCTCCTACAGTTCCTCTTCTCCACCCGTAATCTCGTCGCTTCTCGTTCTCCTGTTGCAGCACTATATCCTTCAGGTGTTCATACTGGTCTTCCAACGGTAGTTCCAGTCGTTTCATGACTAGCATCTTGTGGAGTGTGTCGTCTCTTCTCGCCGCCATCATCAGTTTTGTTGTTCGCAGCTGTGAAAGCGTAACCGCTCCCGCTTCTGCAAACGCCTTCTTCGACCACTTCTCCACCTCCACCAGATATTCCCACATTTTCTGATTCGGGTGCTTTCTCAACCCCTCGAACTCGTTCAGCGCCTCTGCTTTACTATCTCCTTGTCTCTTCCGCAATTTCATCTCAAATTCCTCGAACAAGGATTTGATCGATCTCTCGTACCGCTTTGGCAGTGTTTTGAACAAGCTTTTCGCTGCACCTCCCAGGAATTTCTCTTCGAGAATCGCCACCAATTCGTCATCGGTATCCGTGACCTGGTTATATTTGAGGAGGAACGCTCTCTTAAACTCTTTGAAGTCTCCCTTCCCGTCAAACACCTTCGGTTCCGGCAACGCCGACGCCTTCATCATTCTACTCATGCATTGCACCATTCCCTGCACCTCGCTTTCCATCGCTTGGCTACCCGCATTCACACTTCCTCTCTCCCAACCGTTTTCTTTCATCCCCACGCTTCCTCTTCTTTCGCTAGACCATTGTTTCACTTTATCCTCCCAATCTTCCCCGTTTTCCACCGGCGGCAGCTTACCTTTCTGGTTTTCTAGACTCCAGTATCGTGCGGTGCTGCTGCTCGAACTTGTTCTTGAGCGCTTGCCGGCATTCTTCGAGTCCTCCTGCAAACTCGCGGTTCTTTCGCTTAGTTTCTCCGTTGTCTTACCTTGAACAAATTGTAAGTTCGCCTTCATCGACTCCGCGGCTTTCTTCTCCTCCTTAGCCAACTTCTCCAGTCTCTTCGCCTTCTGCATCATTTGTTCCTTCTCCCTCTCCAGTTCTTGAATTCGGCGTGCCATCCCTTCCCGTTCTTCGTTCCATGCCACCTGCAACAAACGGTTTTCATTTTTGATGCCTTCTATCTCTTCCAGCCATTTTTCTTCCCCCACATTGCCCACGTTTCCTTCACCACCGCCCCCCGTCTTTTCGCACTTGTTCTTCAACTCCCCCAAAGACTCCAAGCCACTTTCGCGCATAATACGCATCACCGCTCTTGGCCATTTATCTTCGTCCAACTCCTTGAACCTCTCCGTCAACTCCTTGCGGAACTTCCTCCACGGCCCCTGCACGACGTCAACTTGTCTTGAACTGACCACCGTCATGGTTTTCAACAGCTGCTGCACTTCTTCTTCCACCTGACCGACGGTGGCGAGAAAATTCGCGAACCCCACAGTTCTTTTTCTTCTCTCCGCCAAACTCATTTGCACGGCACCCATGCTCACCTTGTCGTCCCCACTCGCCATACTTCTCTCCAAATCGTCGTCCATCCCGTCGCCCATTTTGTCGTCTGTAAACAAAGTCTTTATTCAACACTTGTTTACTAATCGTCGATCATCCAATCGACGAGATTGTTTTAATTCTTCCGATGTTTCCTCCAAGTTTCTCCGTTTGCAACGCCAGAAACAGTCGACAACCAGTAAATTGCTTTTTCGTCTATTCAAACGCAAAATCAATAAACCGGTAGAATTTTCAGCTGTCTTCTGTCTATTCAGACCAGAAGAATCCAAAAACTTTACGAAAAACAAGGAAAAAACAACGAAAAATCAATAACCACAGTTCGGCCCCCAAGTAGCCCTCGTACGAATACGGGGTGGTCGGGTTTCTTATAAAATACGACAACAAAACACGCTTTCTTACAATAAAATACTCTTTATTGCAAGAA
The DNA here is from genome assembly GCF_010183535.1 of Caenorhabditis remanei. Taxonomy (NCBI): domain Eukaryota; kingdom Metazoa; phylum Nematoda; class Chromadorea; order Rhabditida; family Rhabditidae; genus Caenorhabditis; species Caenorhabditis remanei. Next base: position 16,405,377 of record NC_071332.1, read on the forward strand.
TTAATAATGCCACGACAATTGTACACGATAAAATCAATCAAAAACAGCGATAAAACGCAGAAAACTAACTGAAACTAGCCAACCGGGCTCAAGAATAATTTATAATCCACGTGGACTACACGCCCACGTAAATCGGCGCGCTGAGGTTACGGTGGACGAGCGGAACATGAGCGGAGTGTCGTTGCGTATTTGATGTGATGTCTTGAAGAATAAGGGGTTATGGGGGTACCTTGCCACTGGCAACTAGAAAATACCAGAGAACACAGATTACTTCATTTTAGTTCCCCCCGAATACAATCTATTTCTTTAGAAAAACTTAAAATTTTAATACTTTCCCAAGCTCATTTTTTCACATTCTGATTAGTCAGAATTCACAAAACTTTAATTTTGTTGGAAAATCAGAAAAAAACCATTATTCTGAATTTCTCCAAATCAATTATTCTTTAGAATTACGAAAATAATGCGAATCGCACGTTTGGATTCGTATAAAATGTTGTGTGTTTTCAGAGTTGTGACATATTTTTTATCTTAATTCAATGAACCCGTCATAATTAGTGCTTAAAAACAGAAAACATGGTACAATATGTATTTCAGAAAATCAAATATGGACGAAATGCACATCAGTCTTTTTTCCAACGAGATCTACCTGACCAGCTACTGTATCATACTCGTACTGCAATTGTTCTGTGCTGGAATAAATGGGGTCATTATTATTATGTTCTGGAAGTAAGTTGTAAAATAAATTCATCATCATCAATCAGTCAAATTTTCTTTTTTCAGACTCTCCGATCTTCGTAAAAACAAAAATTTCCACCTCGTCTTCTATTTTTCTGCTAGTGATTTTCTAGCGGCAGTATTCGAAATACCGTATATTATTTATACGATATTGAAATGGAATCCATCTCAACTCAATTTCGACCAACTTGTCATTTTGATCTCTTCCACACCTCTGCCTCTGCAACGTAAAGTTTCGGCAATCATTACTATAGGAATTGCGATCAGCAGGAATCTAGTGAGTTGAATTTTGATGTGCAGTTTTAACTTCAATTGTTTTCTTTTTACCTGCAGGCCATATTTTTCCCTGCCAAATTTCGGAAACTCGAACAAAGTTACTACTCAGAAATAACTCTCATTGGTATAGCGTTTGGAGTATTTGATGCCGTTTTAATGTTTATATCATCCCCAATAACCAGAATTCCAAATTGCGGAACTAGCGGATGCTTTGTCGGTTGTTATGCCCCGTGAGTCACTATAGATCATTTTGTGCTCCTTACGTAACCCTTCTCTAGAACTTTCCATGTATTGACGTAGCTCCTGTGTGCCACTGATAAGAACTACTATTTAACCGTTGCTCCCGACCATTCGTGGTCGGTTCCCTTATCATGTTTTAAGAGATGATGATGTTTCATTATTCTATCTATGAATAAATAATATCAATTCTAACCGCTACACAGAAGGCCACAGAAGCCTTCCATTACATGGAGGTACCACCTTCGCGTTGAGTATACTTCTCAACGTGAACAAGGGAGCAGAATCCATAGTCCAAACTGAAATGAAATTTGAACACAACTGTTCAAATAATTCATTATCAGTAAGAAACTACTTCTACGAGGGGCACCCATTGAAGGCTGCTTCTGCTAGAACTAGTGATCTGAAAAAGAAGTGAAAATTGCTTCTAATCAGAAAAGGTAAGACCACTTCTATAAAAGCTTACTCTAGTAACCTAAACCAGAACTGGCAGTATAAAATGAAGAACGAGATTTCTCCGGAAAAACTCCGTAACTTCATATACCAAAAAAGGTAGAGAAATGAGACATCCAGATGCTCAAATTCGAAGTGAATTCTTTGATTGAAGTGACGTTAAACTTGTTCAACATACCTCTGTTCTCTTATTGGGAAGTTCTGAGGAACTGTTGAAAAAAGGGGCGAAGCAGGAAGCTCGTAACCCAGCAGAAGGAATCTGCAAGCTCACCGAAGATGGTGCAGCCGAGTTATGTTGAATCGCGGTCTCTGAGCGCTTGTACCCACTACACGGGGCGGCAACCGTACCAGCCTTGACTCTGGTCAAGGTCTACAGGCTGAAAAGTCCGACGACTTTCTCAGAGATATCTCGTGACCATTCATGAGAGTAATCGATCCACGTCAGAGATGAGAACAAAAATTTTTGTTATCATGCTCGAGCGAGATGATAACGGTAATAACCTGATGTGGCGAGGGAGACCGAAGCTACAGTCAGAGAATCAGCCAAGATGACGAGCACTGAAAAGTCATTTCTGAAAAACCAGACAAGCTAAAGCCTTAAAACGTAGCTAATGCACAAAAAAGCAGGAACCCGACCGAAAAAAAGATTGATGACCGTTCAACCTGTCTCCACTGACAGCAACGGAAATTCCACTGAAGAAATACTCTGAAATATCAGACTATTGAACTTCAGTATAACAAAAGGAAAATATTCAAAATACTGAAAACTGACATTCAAGTCTCAGCAAGATAATGTGTAATTCTCAATCATTCATCATACTTGATGAAACCAGAGAAAAACAACTTGCCACCGTGAGACGTATCGGTAAAGCATTTTGAATTATTCCAATACTCGGACAATAGCAAAAAGCTATTAAACGAGGGAGAGACTGACCGATTCTAGATAAGAAAGTTTTCTAGATAATAAAGCGGCAGCAAACAATGAGACTGTATAAAACACTCTCAAACAAGACATCATTATGGACATTCTCTGGAACATCGCTGCTGCCAAATCATCGACAACAACATTTGAGTCAAATGCGTGTCGTCGAACCAGAGCAACATCACGAGCATGGTAACAAGAAGCTGCAGGATGGTGGAAACACGGATGCTGACAGAGAGCTGCATAGTCAAAGGAGGTCAACGTATCAAATGGCACAAACTAACATCAACAACAAATGCGAGAACACCTATAACTGGAACTATGCTAAGTGACTGACTTTCTATATTTTATTTGAATTCATTTGTTGTTATTTTATTTTAACGCTCGGGACGAGCTTTCCGAAATGAGGGGGATGTTATGCCCCGTGAGTCACTATAGATCATTTTGTGCTCCTTACGTAACCCTTCTCTAGAACTTTCCATGTATTGACGTAGCTCCTGTGTGCCACTGATAAGAACTACTATTTAACCGTTGCTCCCGACCATTCGTGGTCGGTTCCCTTATCATGTTTTAAGAGATGATGATGTTTCATTATTCTATCTATGAATAAATAATATCAATTCTAACCGCTACACAGAAGGCCACAGAAGCCTTCCATTACACGGTAATCAATTCCGATCATATTGGGGAACTTCGAATATGGTAGACTTCTTTTAAAATTTTATAATTTTTTCATATAACATGCTTCAGATACTCGGATTCACTGTGGTCATTTTATCGATCAGCATTTTCTTTAAAATCAAATCAGTTGGAAAAGAGACACTAGTTATCAAAAATCCTCTGAAACATTGCAGTAAATTTCAGCAGGTAATTTAATTTTTTTTTAATAATATCCTCGGTTTTTCTGAACCACGTCTCTGATTCAGGCAAACCGATTTCCTCTTTGTTTTTCCTAACGATCAGGCTTGGTCGGAGAAAAAGTCGGAGAATGTCGGATAAAAATCGTTTAACTTTGCGCACTCAATTTCTCAGTACCAGTTGGCTATTTATAATTGTAGATATTAGCGAGTTGAACATTTTTATACTTAATTTTTCGTTTGTAGCCGCGTTTATGAGAAATTATGAAACTTTTATTCGACTTTTTTTCGGATAAAATTCGGATAAAAAATTTCGGATAAAATCGCCATAACTCAAGGGACACTTTTTTGATTCAGACAAAATGCAGTTAAAAATCAATAACCCAGTGACGTACATCCGAGAATAGCATTATTGAGATTCCCAGAGCCTTTCCGGCAAAATTCATAAAATTATCCGACCAAGCCTGCTAACGATTCCCAGTTTGTGCGTGGGAATTCTCGAGTCAATGGGATACTCGATATTCAGACTCGTTGGACCTTTTTATTCAGCAAGTTTGATGTTGAGCGGTTAGTAATCGGGGGACTGAACCAAAATATGAAAATTTCAGGAATCTCTAATGGAGTCATATTTATCGGTTGCAACGGTGATGCACGTCGAATGATTTCCAGTAAATCAGGACATTTGAGGAGTCATACTAATTCGGAATGTCATCGATCTGTTGTCATGAAAATATAAATCATGAAGGCATTTTCTGGATTCATCCTACAATTGCGAAAAAATTTACTTTTGATCTTTGAATAAATTCCTTTCTACTTTTCTACTGATTATACCCTTTTTGTTATTTGAAATTTGAAATTTGTTTACTAAACTTGTCATATTTTGTTCTCGAAAATCTAAATCCAAACTTAAGACAAATAAAAGCAGCTCTCCACGCCTCACTCTACGTCATGATCCTTTTGAATTAGGCGAAATATATTTCGCTATAAGCTCAGTGCTTCTACTTTTCCACCTGTCTTCTCTCCCAGTGCTCATTTACTTACTCCTTGTGGCTGCCTCATCATGTCTTTTTTCCAACGAGATCTACCTGAGCCCCTACTGTATCATACTCGACTTGCAATTGAGATCAAAACTATGTACGACATTTAGAAATTTTCTTTGTTGCCCTTTTTGAGAGATGTTAAACTTGAAAACCCGTTATGCTCAAGTTTTGTTGAATAACTTTTTTTAAAGTCGTTTTTCATGTTAACATCGCCTGTGTTTATTCTCATCTAACTTCAAAATAATTGCTCAACATGTCAGACTAAATAAATACATTTAAAACAACGAATTGTTAAAAAAATCAAAGCTGACTATGAGGCTTTTATAATAATTATACATCTTTACTAATAATATCTTTACTAATAATATTCAGCAGATCCGTTTGTCTGTCTGTTGTGTCCTTTGGTGGAGGAGAAGGGAATTATAAAACCATTTATTTACATGGTGAGAATCAACAACTAAGAGTTCTCTACATCTTATATAGGCAGATCTTCTTGCCACGTGTGACCTCGGGGTTGGACGTTCACTAGGCTAGGTCATGCTAGTTCACGCCACAACACCTCCCTTTCTTTAATGAAAGTTCGTTTGTCTACTGTCTTGCATCTTCGGTTCTTCCACGACAGCCGCTGCCTAGACTCCACAGCATTTCTTCTTTTGGACCCATGTCCGCATCATTGCTTCGATCTTCTGATCTTCAGCCAACGATCTTCAGCAGATGTCATTTCGCTATGCATCTCACAGCTTCCACACGAAATCTACCATTCGAAATCGTTGAACACGAGTACCTCGATCCATCTTCACTCGGTGCTGCTGCTGCTGGTTCTTCAACGGTGTCTTCCTTCCGGGTGATCCCATGATCTCGAGCTCGTCACTCTCCAACCCTTCTTACCGCTGGTTTGTTGTCGATGTTGTCCACCGGGATCTCTTTTCTTCGGCCTTCTCCGTGCGCACCAGTCAACGGTCCCGTCCGGCATGCGCGTCCCCGGAGCGTCGGTTCGTTGATCTCATCCTGATCGCCACTGTTATGTCCTTAGGTGGCGGGAGAAGGGACTTATAAAACCATTTATTTACTTGGTGAGAATCAACAACTAAGAGTTCTCTACATCTTATATAGGCAGATCTTCTTGCCACGTGTGACCTCGGGGTTGGACGTTCACTAGGCTAGGTCATGCTAGTTCACGCCACAACACTGTCCGTCTGTCGCCGACTCTAGCGCCCTCTGTACTGAACCATTTTTAATGAAACTTATACAGATCGCTTGGAAATTTTCCCCGGATGATGCCCGTCTATTTTTTTTCAGATCGAATAGTTCTAAACTAGGTCACTACGTGAAAAATCGTGGTTTTCAAGCCTTTCATTGCCTTTCATTTCCGAAATAGGGAAATAGGAGTTCACGGGAAAACAGTTATAGAAATTTTTCATTCTTCAAATGAATTCATTTCATCAAATTTTCGTAAGGTTTCGAAAAGTTTGGACTATAATTCTCAGTTCAGATATAATCTGCAAACTTTGATCTGTTTTTTGGTATAAACTGATGGATGTGGACGAGACGGGTCAGATGTTGAAGTGTAGGTTAGATAATATTCAATTGATATGTTTGCCGGCAAATAGTGAGAAATCTGAGCACTTACAGATGGCAATTTTCATTCAACGGAAATTCCGAGAAAATTCCAGAAATTTCTTGACACAGATGAAGTCTGTCAAGATAAGTAAATAATTTTCTTTAGTAATATTAGAAGATGACCGAGGGAGATGATTTGTTTGTGCATCGGGATGGACAAGTTTTAACTTGATCTGTCTAGGTTTCTTTAAGAATTTTTGTCTGCCTTTGTGAAACGGTTTTAGGTACAAATGGGAATAGGAACGGTCGGAAAACAAATTGAATGAGGTAATTCTTTAACTTTTGAACTTAAAAATATGCAAAATATTATAGTTTTGAAGTTCCAACAAGAAAAGAGGCGGTATCGCCGCCGAACAGTCGAAAATTGAGGAAGCAGAACTTTTTGGATAAATCCATACTAAAAGAATATTTCCGTGTATATGAAAAAAAAAACTGGAAAGATTTTGGAGGAGGGAGGCGGCATTGCCGCCGATCAACCAAACACTTAAAAAGATTACCTTAAGTGAATTTTTTGAAGACATGAATAGACATCCAAATTCCTAATCTTCAGTGAAAGCATGTTCAAATAGAGAAAAAAAACGTAGTAGACCAAATTTCAGAAAAATGGTTTCGGTAAAGGTTACTACTAAAGAATCCTACTCAAGAAACGACGGTGATTTGTGAATAAGGAACTTCGTCTTACTCGGGAAGGATCCCGAGTCGAGATGGAGTTATGAGTCGAGACATATATCACTAGAACGGAAATTTCGCGCTGATTTCAAATCTGTATTCTGTTTTTGCTGAACGATCTCATGAAAAAAAGTTATTTGCGTTTTTGTGGCTTCACAGTGCAAAGATGGGCATTTTTAAGACTCCCAAAAATCACGTTTTTCACTTTTTTTTCATATTTTTTTGTGTTTTACGTATGAGTACGGATGTAGAGATGATTTTGGCATAGTTTAATATCAAAACATTTTTTCAGAAATTTTTTTGTGGAGTTTCTTAAATTAAAAAAAATGACGCATCTACAAAAAATTTGTCTGAAAAGTTTCTTAAACTCCAACATAAACAATACATTCTACCTAATTGGAAATGCATGTACAACACAAAAAAATATGAAAAAAATATGATAAACGTGATTTTTGGGAGTCTTAAAAATGCCCATTTTTGCACTGTGAAGCCACAAAAACGCAAATAACTTTTTTTCACGAGATCGTTCAGCAAAAACAGAATACAGATTTGAAATCAGCGCGAAATTTCCGTTCTAGTGATATATGTCTCGACTCATAACTCCATCTCGACTCGGGATTCTTCCCTAGTTAGTTGGGATACCTTCAAAAATGAAATAAATTCTAGGATGAGGATTTTTTAAAACATGGTCTTACAATTAGTCTGCCATAGTTAGCCGTAGTTAGAGGAGGGAGTCGATCAGTCGAAATTTAAAATTGATATTTGAAAGATTACTCGCCTCTTGAAGAGGGAATTTAACTGTTCACTACCGGAGCAGGCTGATTAGTTAACAAAAACTACCGACAAGGGTGTGTTGTGAGAAATCTAATCAGTTTTTGGCACCTCCTAATTTTTTTTGAACTATGTTATGTTTCGATCATATAAGAAATTTGGAGATCTTGCTCCTTCATCGGACCATAGGGTTGATGTTTTCGCACGAAAGGTTGTAAGAAAGAGTACGCACTAAAATCGAGGATTCCAACCTTTCTGAATTATGTTTCGATCAACAAATGGGTTATTTTTCAATGCGTGAAACCATAACTTATTGAAAATACTGAAATAGAATTTCTTCATGTCATCATTCAAAAACGTTGACGTTCCCTTCTGGAGGATCATCAGATGAAATGCATTACCTCCGTCAATAGGAGCTCATAGGATAACTCTGAAAACATTCTCTAATCGATGTCCTCGCAATTTGCATGCTGATCATATTTGATCATGTCAGTCTTAATATTTGTTTCTGGTTTCTATATTCTCAAGTACGCACTATTATGAACTGAACCGATTAAAACAAATAAGAAATTTTGGTGTGATAACATAAAAAATAAAATAAAACAGAATCAACCTGTTTCTTTAATCCAAGTTTTTACCAATTGAATCCTGGAAAATATTTTGAATTAGTAGTGAAATAAACATTGCAGATGTTTTTCGACTCAACATTCCACGTATTGCTGTTGTACCTTCTTGCCATTTTACAGTATTGGCCATAAAGAATGCGACACTTGCTGTTTTAGTTTAAAAATGGTGAACTTTGTGAGTGTGGGACGGCCGTTTGATCTTTGCGGAATTACACTACCGGCCAAAAAGGTATCATATTTTGCCTTTTTCAGATGAAAATGCCCAACTTTGAGATTCTGTCATAATAAAACTAACTGTCCGATAAAACAACTTTTTATGGGCTCGAACATACCAAGAATAGAACTCTATTTTTGTGTTTGACAAATTTTTTGTACGGGCACATCCTAAGGAGTTACAGGTAGTCAATGTAAGCAACTTAAAAATTTCTCTTTTTAGCACTGAAAACGGCAAAAATGTCAAAAAAATGTTTGACGCTTGATAACTTCTTGGGATGTGCCCGTACAAAAAAGTGATTAACCACAAAAATAGAGCTCTAAACTCAAAAAAACAATCAATATTGTGGGACTATCAGGAAGGAGAGTTCATAAGAATATTAAGCTCCCCAAAAAATGTATTGTAATTATTTTTGAAGTCTGTATATATAGATCATAAACGCTTGTAAAATAAAGTTTTTGTGACTTTTTAACATTGAGGAGGATTCCATTTATTGAAAATCAGGGAAGAACACACGAAGTCAGATGATTCAAATGTATCGAACGTAATATTTAAATACATGTTCATGGACTATTCGAAATTCATTTCAATAAAAAGTCGATTGCGCCCTTGAACATGTCTCTCCACTTCATACCGGGTTTATAGATTTGGAAAATTAGAGTGACATTACTTGTGTCTTGACGAGTTTTTGAGATAACATGGCAGATGGATAACAAATCATTGAAACGAGAAGGTGCATTGTGTTGATAAGTCATTTGACAATATTTCAGCAGGAGGGAAGAATACATTTTTTGATGACAGTTCAATAGTAGAAGACCGGTTTCAGACATGTTCGGAACATCTGAAATCCAATCAAACAAGAACTGAAGTATATATCGTGAAAGCTAAAGGAGGACTAAAGTATTTTATTTCAGATTCTGATACTTCAGAAAATTCTAAGCAACTTTCGCCATTGGAGCATATTTTAAAAATTGCTCTAAACACTAAATTCACTTTTTCCCGGCTCTATTGAGCGTTCGTGAAAGAGTTTTCCCACGCGAATTTCTTCCACCGTGTAGTCCTCTCGGACAAAATTATTTCTCAACTTCTCGTTTCCTCGCTTTTTTTCAACAAAATCTAGTGTTTTTTCTTATTTTTTACGACATTAATCGAAAAAAAAACATGAAATTTTGTTGAAGCGAGGAAACGAGGAATCGAAAAATAATTTTGTCCGAGAGGACTACACGGTGGAAGAATTTCGCGCGAGAAAACTCTTCCACGGAGGCTCCTTTTGAGCCGGGAAAACGGGAATTTAGATCGTTTAGAGCGATTTTTAGCATGTGCTCTCCAATGATGAAAGTTGCTTAGAATTTAATGAAGTATCAGAATCTGAAAAAAAAAAGACTTCCTCTTTAAACTATTCTACTATAACATTTTCAGAAAACAAAACAACAAAAGCTAACATACCCGGATTGCATATGAAAATGATATTCAGAAGCAGAAATTCTTCTTGTGTTATCCTTAATTCACTCAATTTACCGATCATTCGACATTTGATTCCAAGCTCTAATCGTGGAAAATGTATGGGAATAATATCAATATCAGTTGGGAATATATCAATTCCTTCTGGAAATGTGATAAATCCCATTTTATGAGAATAGCAATGCATTGCCGTCGAAAATATAGCACAATTCAGATAAGAACTTTTGAGAAATGCCTTTGAATCAGATGACGTCATCATTTTCACAAAATCCAATTTCTTCAAGTAATCGAAAGTCGAAGTATGAGTCATAAACGCATAATCATAGGAATTAAATCGAGTATCCAATGATTTCGGTTTGAATTGGATAGGTTCAGTATCAGTAACTTCTTCAAAAGATATATTTTTGAACGGTGCTTCATAGTTCTCAAGAATATTTCTTTTCTCAATTTCCAGTTGATGCAATATGGGGATTATATCGAAAAATCGAATTTTCTCTTGATTTTCGATCATTCCTGCTCGAATACATTGTTGAAAACGACATGATTTACAATCGTAATAGAAGATTTCATCAGCATTTTTGTAACAGATCTCATTGTTTTCACACTCTCTCAACGGAGTTCGAAATGTTTTTACTCGACGGAAAAACATTTTGCAAGCGTTGCAACAAGGAACCTGAAAATAAAATATTTACATTCGGAAGTTATGAATCTCTAGACTTACTCCATAATTGAATAATCTTGAAGGTTTATAGCAGATATGACAAGTTTTCTGATTTTCATCCATCGCGAAGTGCTAAGAGAAATTCAGTGATATAATCGCCAAGATGATCTAGTTGGTCCGGCCGAGAACCAAAATAACAAACCCTTTCAAAATAATATAATGTGTACTTAAATGGAAAACTGCAAAGAACAAGATTGAACCTTGATTCATAAAGGACGTAATGATTCATGTTTTCCAAGTATTATATCTCAATTCGTTTTCTCATAGAGATCAAAGAGATTGTGAAGAAATGTCGGGGGATATAACATGGAAAGATTAAGCATGCGGAAAAAGTCGTCTAGAAGTTAGAAGTAGAATTTCTGCTCCAAGGTTTTGCAAAGGCAGTGAATTTTTGACACAGTTTGACACTCTTGACTACATGAATCCGTTTTTTGTTATTCGAAGAATTTATCGATGAAAGAGATAGTGAGAAGTGGAATAGACAGAGGAAATAAGTATTAGTTGATGCGTTTTTTTTTTCAGTTTTCGTCAATGAACTACATCAGTTTCCGTTATGAAAAAAAGGAAAAAAATAATTATGAAAAATTATTCAGATAGGGACACGATAAGCTTGTCCTGACTAATATGTTATTAACATCAAATACAAGCCGAAATTTCCCCCGGCCACCAAAGTTCAAAAAACATTTAAAAATTCAAATTTTTAACAACATGTTTCAGAACTGGCCATAATTTTTTTGATTTCGTCCCGGTCCGTGACAAGTCTGCAAAAAATTTTCTTGGAATGATAAAATCGAGTTCTGCCTCGAGTTAAAAAAAAACAAAACAAACCCAAGTCAGAATGTGGGAAAGCAAACTAGATTTATGTTCTGTTGGCTAGATTTGTTAATGTTCATTCATTTTTTCTTATTCAACAATAAAGATTTTTTTTCAAAAAAAAGAAACAAAACAGAAAGACAGAAGGTAGAGAAGAAGTTTGAAAGAATCGTTGGTACAGAAAAAATAGGAACAGAAAAAGAGAAATTCGCCGGTGATAATAAGGGGGGAAAAAGGGAAAGAAAGCAGGGGAAATTAAACCGGATATTCTGAAAAATTGAAAATTCTTAGAAGTTGGTAGAAAATTGAAATAGAGAAAAGAGTGGATATTGAAAAGAGGTGAGAAGAAAATAAGAAGGGAATAGGATCCGCCCACTATCTCTTGGGTGGAATCGTAGTGGGATTAATTAGGTAAAGAGTCCTCATCATCAGTTTTTTATTGCTGGTTCTCCCATTCCTGACTCCAACTCCGTTCGTGATCTTGGCCTGCTTGTTGAACCTGATCTCAAGTTCCGGGCTCATATTAATCGTACAGTGGCTCTAGCCCGACTTCGTTCCTCTCAGATCTTAAAATCTTTCAAGTCAAATAATCCAGCTTTCTACTCATTCCTTTTTAAAACTTACGTTCTTCCTATCCTTGAGTATTGTTCTGTTATTTTCTGTTTGTCCCCCACATCTCATCTCTCTAGACTTCTTGAATCCACCCTTAGAGTATACTCTAGAATAACGCTCCAGCGCTGTAACATCTCTTTCTCTTCTTACTCGCAACGCTTGGAACTCCTCTCAATGCACTCCATTAGACACCGCAGACTCAAATCCCAATTACTCCTACTTTACAAATTCATTGCTGGCGCATCTCACTTCCCCTTCCTTAATACCATTGTCAGATTGTCTGATTCTCCCAGAAGGCCCATGGCTCTTATCTATCTCTCCCCCCTATCTGATAACTTTTTCTCTTTCACCATTCCGTATTGGAATGCCATAACCTACAATGTAAATACTTTTCTTTCCCCCTCTCAATTTGCTATTCTACTTGATTCCTCTATAACCCGGTTCTAATATTTCTTCCTCCTTTCCTGTTGTTTAAACGAACAGTTTCTTAATTTATTCTCTGTCCCTGCCTCCAATTGCCTACTTCCTTTATTTACCATTGATCTCATCTCCATAACATTGCTCGCCCCCGTTTTAGTCTTTCAAATTGTCTTTCCCCATGTCATCATTATTTATTTGTTGATTACATAGATTTTTCCTCTTTTTTACTTGAAACTGTCTCGTGAGGGACATGTTCAAGTCTTCTGTGAATTTTTATAGCCATTTTGTCGTGAAAAAAATAAAAATAAATATCGGAATGAGATGGGCAGTCGGTCAGAGCAGATGGGAACGCGGCTAACATGGGAATGACCCAGGGTGTAACGCTGGGATTCCTTAGATTTTTTGGGAAATAATAGCCCTTACCCCAACTAGAACAAAATAAAAATCTTACGTGCCCCTTTTGAGTTTCCAGAGAATGGCAGACACAATTCCATGTTTTCGAATTTTTCGAGTTGAGTCTCTTCGAGACATCGTAACGCGGTCAATTCAAGAGCAATCTTTTCAAACTAAAGTGTAATCGCAAGATATAGACCAAGGCTTTATAAAAGGTTACAGACTCAAGTTTCCAGCTGTGACTCCCGAATTACTATAAATGAAAATGTGAAAATTTGCACTTCTCATGAAATCAGAAAGTGATCATTTTCGAAAAAATGTATTTGGGAGACCATGTCTATCTGATTGCCAGTGACAAATAAGGTATATATACGTATTTCAAATATGCTCACCTACGTGCGGTACGGCACGGTGCGGCACCTACGGTACGTGCGGTTTTTTTCCACTGCAGAGTTGATCGTTCGTTTCGAACAAATGGTATAATGATATTTTAGATTAATTAAGTTTTTAAAGTATTGTGATAGCCGTCTAAGACAAAAAACTGAGAATTCACCAAAACGCGCTGAGTTTATTTTTAAGGAATTGACGTATACATGAAAATGGACTAAAAAATTGAAAAAATGAAAATAAGTCTCTGGAATGAAAGGCGAGCCATATATTTGAATTTCGTATATATACCTTATTTGTCACTTGCAATCAGATAGACATAGTCTCCCAAATATCCCAAATACGTTTTTTCGAAAATAATCACTTTCTGATTTCATGAGAAGTGCAAATTTTCACATTTTTATTTATATTAATTCGGGAGTCACAGCTGGAAACATGAGTCTGTTACCTTTTATAAAGCCTTGGTCTATATCTTGCGATTACACTTTAGTTTGAAAAGATTGCTCTTGAATTGACCGCGTTACGATGTCTCGAAGAGACTCAACTCGAAAAATTCGAAAACATGGAATTGTGTCTGCCATTCTCTGGAAACTCAAAAGGGGCACGTAAGATTTTTATTTTGTTCTAGTTGGGGTAAGGGCTTTCATTTCCCAAAATATCTAAGAAATCCCAGCGTTACACCCTGGGTCATTCCCATGTAAGTGAAATTATTTAATTATCAATTAATTACTTACCGGCTGGATAAGCAAGTCAATCAATGCGTACACCAACTCGAACCCCGTCATGAATGCCATCAGATACTTGTAAGATCCCATAGTCTTTGGAGACTTTGTGGAAATTAGGAATGTTAGTAAACTGTTAGTCATAAATGATATAATAACGAGAATATTTTGAATTATCATGGTCATAATGAAGCAGTTTTTGAAATAAGGAATGAAAAAAGTGTAGCTATATAGTGGTCGGTGAATAACAAGAAACGGTTCTTCTGATTGATTGTTTTTCATAAATTCTTTATTTTTCATAATGTTATCGTATTCGCAGCTACAAAATAATAGAATAGTCTAGGTGTTATGACTAGTAAAGATATCATCAATAAAATTGGGTGTCTCTGTTTCGCGTCTGTCAAGTCTCGGTCTTGCTACTGTCTCGTGGCTCCGCGACATTTCAGAACTGCGATCTCTCGCAACTACACCGCTTTTGCATATTTGTGTCAATTGAAAATGTTGAGTGTACCAAAGAGCCTATAACAATTGAATAGATGACAAATGTGTTTGACCGGTTTTTAAATGGAACCAGGTTAGATTGATGCTATTTCTCCAAAATGTCACGGAGCCCGTCTCGTCTCGTATAGGTCTCGTCGAAAAACTGTTCTCAACTCAATGATGACAAAAACAGGCATGACGTGAACTGATAAGAAACTGACCATCACGGTTACACTGATAACACATGCTGCCAATTATTCTATTTGTATTCTTATTCTACTGACCTTCGATTTCTCTTCTTTTCTTGTTTGTAAAGAAAAGTTTTGTTGTTTTATAGAAAAATGCCTTATCCGTCCTTCATCGTGGATGCATTCACCACAACACGCTTCGCTGGAAATCCAGCTGCTGTTTGCTTGATTCCGGAGGTGGGTTTTTCATCAATGTATCGTACCGAGACGTTCTGAAAATGGAACGTTTTGAAACCAGGACATTTTTTTCGCTCTATTGACAAGCGTGGTACACATTGTCGTAGCGGTGAACTTTCGATCTTTCTGTGCATACCGGCGGTGAACATTAGAATTTATATAGTAAGTGGATTGAAATAATGATTTGTAAGCAATTTTTCTAGGAAATAAATCAATTTTTCGCCAAATTCTCACAAAATTGTTAATGTGTGGATGGTCGGAATAGTACAAATTTCAGAGAAAGAGAAGCGAGAAAGAACAAAGAAGCGATGGAAGAAGGAAGAGAGAAGCGACGAAGGAAGCTGAAGGTTTATTTTCTTACAATATAAGACAGGCCAAATTTCAAAATTTCGAAATTTGAAATGAAATTAACGCGTTCAATGGTGAAAACGTGATTCTCTCACAGAAAACTTCAAATCACGTGTTTTCTAACTTCTTTTTCAACTGGTGTCTGGGCTCCAAAATCAAAATCAAAATCTGTTTTGCAGTTTCCGAAAAGGGATATCAGAGCTGTACGGAAGTAAAGACGGAAGTAAAGACGGATATAACACTGAAAAGAAATAATCATTGACAGTATGAAACTGACGGTAATAAGACTAAGCTAATTTGGCGTATTGAAAGTATAACTACTCTTTGAAGATCATAAAAATCCCAACATGTTTCGGCCTCCCTTTCCTCGCCGTGTGCTATTATTGATTTTTCTCTCCAATGGCGTTCAATCGTCCTGCTACCAAACGGAAGCAGACTTCTTCTGATGAGGATTCTCCTCGACAATTTGTACCATACGATGCCTACAAAGTTCTTTATGATCGAGTTGCTGCCCTCACCGCACTTTCCTTCCCCCCACAATTGTTTTTATGCCATTCACCTTATTTGTTCTCTTTTTTTACTTGAGACCATCTCGTGAGGGACATGTTTCAAGTCTTCTTTGTATCTTATAGTCTTTTATCCCATGAATTAAATAAATATAAATATAAATGTTACTTTTCTGGTATCAGTAGGCCTGAAAAGTCTCCACTTCCAACATCCGTGTGCCGATTTCAGCTACTTTTTCAGGTCCACTGATACGAGATAAGTAAAATGTTGGAATTTTTAATGCTCAAAAGGTACTTTCAACACAACTAATGGACGTTGTCTTAATGCCGTCGGTTTAATACTGTCATGATAATGAAAGCTACTTTTTTACAGCTCTTGTGGATCACATCCATATTATGTGTTCGATTTACAAACATACTCAATTTGATACGGGGTAAACGATGATATTGAATTTGAAAATTAATTTTCCCTTTGAATTTTTTGTTGCGGTCCCAATACCAGTATGGCACTGTTTTTCCAACGGTTGAGATTATTATCAAAATCTTTTTATTTCTCAATCTTGATTTATAAAAACCCAATTTTCCAATGAGCAGACAGAAGAAAAATAAGAAAGAATTTAATCTCCTTACCTGTTAATGCTGTTTATGCTGTGTCCTAGGAAAAATGAATAATATATTTTTTCAACCAACTAAGAGTTACTTCCTCCTGTTCACCATAACAATCAACTAGATACTTTTGTTTTTCAAGACCTGATTTTGTTCTGAAAATTTAGTTCCAGAGAGCAATGGCACCGAGAGATTTTGACCCGATTCCAGTTCCCTACCAAAAAATCCGAGGTGTCCCATTTTATATGAATTTCGAATATAAATTAAATTGGGTCACACCCATGACTATCACTGATCTACTATTGAATATTATCGGCACTTTGATTTTCATTCAAATCCCTATATTTTATTTCAAAAATAAACAGAAAATCAAGAATATCGGATTGCGACTCGACGTTTTCCAATCATTTTTGCT
Source organism: Caenorhabditis remanei (assembly GCF_010183535.1). Taxonomy (NCBI): domain Eukaryota; kingdom Metazoa; phylum Nematoda; class Chromadorea; order Rhabditida; family Rhabditidae; genus Caenorhabditis; species Caenorhabditis remanei. Next base: position 16,422,106 of record NC_071332.1, read on the forward strand.
GATGCAAACCTGGAGTATTTGGATGCTAATCGGAGAATTTTTAATGTTCAAAATTCCATTTACTGGAATGATTACAAACTATTGTGCCAATAATAATCCGCAAATTCTGCTGAGATTCACTGTATTTTTCTTTTATTGTGCACATTATTCCTCTCAATTGTTTACATTATTGTTTTGCGCACTGAGAGTTGCTATTTTGTATTCTAATTCTAATAAAGAAAAGATGAAAGTGAGTATTCTACTCACCGTCGCTGAATTCTAAATACATTCTAATAACTTAAAATTCAGTTATTCTACTACCTCATACCACCGTTTATCTTTTTTTCCTTTTCTCGCAAGTGTACCTCATTTGTTAACCGAAGGAAGCTGTCTACAAATGGAACAACCGTTTACATTTGGGGCGATTATAATAGTTTCGAAATTTTTTGATGATAACGTAGTAAGATATGAAAAATGTTACTATTCTAAGATGCAGAATAATTTGTTACAGGAACTGTGTGCATTCGCTAGTTTTGTTTTTACCGCGGCTGTGACTTTTACTATAATTGGGTTGAATATTGCAATGTTTTTTAAAATAAGGAAACGGAAGATGTCGTGAGTTATTAATTTTGTTATAGTAAACTTTCGAATCGGGGAATTGAGTCGACTTTTTGGACTTTTTGCTATTCAGCTCGACAGTTTGATGTTACAAGCCAGTCCTGGTCGGTCCGGTTTGCATGTCCGATTTATAGACCAATATTTTACTTAATATATTTTAAGATCGCTTGGTCAATCCCAATCCACTCAGAATAAAAAAGCGTCAAGAACACTGACTGGAACTATGATAATTATGTTGACTCCCTTAATTGTTTATCTATTTGTATTGGTTAGTTATTCGAAACTATTCAAAAGAAATCATCTAAAAGATAACGTTTAGGCTTTAGAAGTCATACCTAGCGACTATTTCGTCCATATTTTGTACATCGGTGATATCGTTGGCGACATTCGTGTTCACACCGTCTCCTGCTATTTTTATTTCACACATCCGGTTTTTAAGAAACACGGGATGATAAGGAAGATAACTGTGACGCAGAAAGTGACGAGTCAATCAAGACATTTTTGACACTATTTGGGAATAAATGAGTATTTTAATAAAATGACTCCGTGTACAAGACAAGTCAAAGCTTGGATAGTTGCACATGCTCAATCAAGTTCTACATCGGACACATGTCTCATTGAAACTGATTATGAAAAGATATACTCTCCACGTGTTCGTACGCGGAAGCGTGGTCAGTATTGCTCTTTCGGAGTTGCGAGTATATAATCGAAGTAAGCCGTCGGAGGTCGAACTTCAGAATGCGAAGACTCTAGAAGTATACTATGACTTGCGAGAGCCACGTATCCAAAGGCGGATTCCAGAGAAATGTGAAGGCAGGTATCAACTACTTAGACGAGCACTTCCCAACGATCCGTAGGATATTTTGGCAGATATTCGAGAAACAGATGAAAAACAAGAAGATGAAAAACAAACATAACTTTCAAACACTGTATGCAAACTGCTTTATCACACATGATAAAACACAGATTTGTGTTTTTATTCGTTTTATAGCCAGAAAATGTAGAAAATCTAGGAAAATTTGGAATTAAAATTTTTAAGTGAAAAAAAATTGAACATTTATTTTCTCTAAAATTGTAATTTCTTGATTATGGCTTGCAGATGAACTCAAAACACGTTTTTGGTACATGTTTCGGCAGATTTAAGTGATTTTTTGATGAAGGTTTTTCCGAGGGCGCCACTTTTGACTTCTGGAGCTCTGGCACGATGCTTAGGGTTTCAGAAACCAATTCAACATAATTTGTTGTTTATCTGATTAATTTCCATCGTTTTGACATCAAAAACTCGAAAATTTCAAGAGAAATTTTTTTTTCGAATTTTCAAATCAAGGTCAGGAAAAATCGATTATCGATAAAATTAAAAATGTTTATTTTTTCAAAAAACTTATTTTCTTATTGCTGAAAGTTTCAGCTATCTGAAAAAAGTCATTCAGAAAGTTTGTAGAATTTGAGTCTGAAAAAGAGAGATTTTATAATTAGGGACCGCAATGAACGTGGGCGAAGTTATTCATTTTCTTCTCTTGGGACGTCATGGGGAGATTATCAGAATGTTTGACGGTGTGCCCTGAGAGCCCAGAACGCTAAAACAGAATGAAAACTTTTGACCCCTATGTAATCGAGTACGTAGAATTCAATGAACACACTTTCGTTTCACCCGAATGCTTAGTTTCCTCAGAAAACTAAAAAAACTTTTTGCTTTTTTCAGAAAAATGTCACGTTTAGGATGTTCTAGGTTGAACACGCATCATTTTTTGACAGTTTCTAATAGTTCTGGACATACTCTAATAGGTTTTGAAAGAAAATTCGATTTTCGTGCTGTCGAATTTTTTTGGGAGCCACCTGAACTGCGAGGCATCACATCAAAAAACTTTCTGTGATAACATATCTATTTTCTGACGTATTCTTTTTGGACATCTCTTCAGGTACCTGGGCTCAAAATTTTGAAGCTCATTGATTCGTAAAATGTGATTTTTTCGATGTCGAAAGACAACAGATTCAAAAAGAAAATCAGTTTTCCGGGCAGTTCAGGTTAAAGGAGGTCAAACACGCATCATTTCTTGACGGATTCAGATTCTACGCAAAATTTCGATCTCGATCCACTTGGGAACAAAAAATTTCGTGCTGTCGAATTTAAGATATTTGATGTTTTATCTCGAAATATGCTTAATATCCTTCAAAAAAATCTCTTGAATTTTAAAAAATCACGTCAAAAATATATTTTCCTATTATCAGCGTCACTTTTGTGTTCGTTTAGTTCAGTGGATAACACGCGGGGGTTTTAATCAAACAGTTTCTGGTTCGAACTTTCCCAAATTTTGCAAAAATTTGACTGACTGAACGTGAAAATAGAAAATATTTTTTGCGTGGTCAGGAAAACGAAAGAATTCCCCAAGAGAATTCAGTAGAAACCATGGCTGACTAAAAGGTCCTGTAACTTCGGAGAGTGTGAATATTTTCGGAAAAAAATTTGGGAATGTACTTCCATTTACCTGAAGAACAGGCCTGGATGGAAATTGTTATGAAAAAATGAGTTTGATAAAAATGTTGCGGTCTCTATTTATAATTGTGCTTTTTCGGAACGAGCGGCTCAGCTTAGAAGCGCCGCAGGCGCTGTAAAACTGATTGTGAGAGGGGAAAAGGGGAATGGAAAGGACGGAGAGAGGCATGTGAACATCTCCACGCACGGATGGACAGACAGACATGAGGGGGGAGGGGAGGAGGGGAAGGGTAGGCAGTAAAAAGGGATCTGTAGTGTGGCTGGAGGTTAAGTTATCATTTATTGGAAGATAAAATAAGATGCTCACCTCTGGGCTTTTATACTAAGCATAGAGGCGGAGCTTACCATTACAAAGATTAAAAGAAGATAGATGATGATTCAACCAGACGGTGAACCATCAAAGAGCGGAAAGATGAAAGGGTCAAGACAAAGAAATTGTAACTATGACTCTTTCATCAAGCAAAAAGATACAATTCTGTAGGAATTGTATACTCCCGGCTCAGCGAATGAGAAGAGAGATAGAGAGTTTGAGGACGTTAACATCAAAATGATGGAAGAAAGAGGATCTAGAAATGTACAGTAAGGAAACGATTCAAGTTTAGATCAGCGGCGTTTGTTGAATAATGTCGTTCGTTTGCAAACTTGTTTGGCTGTCATTGGTAACTTGTCCTTTGATTTCTGCTCGACCCTTCAGCTGGTCCTACCAATATTCTTGAAGCACTTGATGATCCTGTCTGATATAAATTTCTCCGGAGAGAGGCTCCCGGCGTCCAAAGAGTTTATGCGAAGAACGAGTTCAGCGTTTGGAACAGGTTCTGTTGGTGGTTGAGGTGCACTAGTTCTGCTGTGGGAACTTAGTGCGCGATCCTTAGATCTTGAGTTTGACCGATCCATTGTTTTGGTATCTGGTCGTGTACCAGTTTCACTGGGTTTTTGGCGTTCCTTGAGACTGGACTGGGACTTGTCCGGTCAGTGAACTTTGTTGCTCGATGATGGAAGAATCCGTATTGTTCTGTCCATTTGAGCGGATTGTTGTTCGAATGAACAACGAGAGTTGGCGTCTTCTTGATCTTCCTTGCCAATTCAAACTGCGCTTCGATGAATTGGTTCCACTACTCTGTTATTTTTCCTCGCGTCGGATGCGTCATGTGGCTCGATCGTTGATCCAATCGATTGTGAGAAAAACGCGTTGTTTTTAACACAAATCCTGTGATGCGATGCGAACAGAAATAGTAGAAACTCCTCCAGCCGCACAAGCCTGCCACGCGGGACTTCCAGCCTCCACCTTCCAAAGAGAATTTGGTCGATGTACCATAAAAAGGGATCTGTAGTGTGGCTGGAGGTTAAGTTATCATTTATTGGAAGATAAAATAAGGTGCTCACCTCTGGGCTTTTATACTAAGCATAGAGGCGGAGCTTACCATTACAAATATTAAAAGAAGATAGATGATGATTCAACCAGACGGTGAACCATCAAAGAGCGGAAAGATGAAAGGGTCAAGACAAAGAAATTGTAACTATGACTCTTTCATCAAGCAAAAAGATACAATTCTGTAGGAATTGTATAGGCAGCATACAGTAGCGAGCATAAGTGAGCACCCTTTCATACTTTCCTTTGTAATTCTGCTGAATCGAGTCCGTTTTGCATAAACTTTTTTTTGAAATGCAGCCAAAAAATTCAGCAATACAAATATATGTTTTTTTTGTAAAAATTTCCGTGACTGATTTTTCCGATAATCGATTTTTCCTGATCTTGATTTCAAAATTCAAAAAAAAGCTTTTTATTTTCCTCTTGGAGTTATTCAGTTTTTTGTTTCAAAATGTTGGAAAACATTCAAATAAACAAAAAATTAAGTTGAATAAACTTTTTGGACCCTCAGCATCGTGTTAGAGCTCCAGAAGTCAAAAGGATTGCTCTCTGGAAATTCTTCATAACTCATCATGAGATGCTCCAAACTAGCCGAAACATGTACCAAAAGATGTGTATTGAGTTTTTCTATAAGCTAATATCAAAATATTACAATTAAAAAAAAATAATTTTTCAAATTTTTTTCACTCAAAAATTATTTTGTTCCCGATTTTTGTAATTTTTCGATATTTTCTGACTATAAAACGAACAAGGATTACACATCTGTGTTATTATGTTCCAAATAGTATTTCGTATAGAGTTTTTGGCTCTTTATGATTTAACGGGGGTTTTAAGAATTAACGGGGGTTTTAAAAATAGACGGGGGTTTTAAGAATAGACGGGGGTTTTAAGAATAAACGGGGGTTTTCAGAATAAACGGGGGTTTTCGACAAGTTCTATTTACTTATACTAAGAAAACCCCAAAATGGTCATAAATGACTACAGTCCCTCCATTATACATTTTTTTCATTTTTTTTTCATTATACATTTTTCGGCGTCTTCCTTTTTCATCAGACGTAGAGGACAGTTGTGGAAAGGAAATTAAGTGAAAACGAAAGAGAAGTGAAGGAAACTAACTATGATTAGAGAGTCCCGAAAGTAAAGAAAGTGAACGAAGAATAGTTTGCGATTATAATTATTTGTTAAAGTGAAAAAAAGGTACGTGTGGTGATTTGCGATATTGAAACCACAGAATTTTATATAAGTTTTAGGCCAGTCATTTGCCACGTTGTTGTGGACTTCCTTTAGTCCCTAATGAAAGCGAGGAGAGGGGAAATTACACAGAAAGATAAGAATAATTAACTTAATATAATTAAAAGGAGAAAACATATCAATTTAGAGAAAAAAGAAACAAAAAAGGGAGAGGTGAAAAGAGTCCGTCGTCATTCCAACTGATTCGAAAACCCACTCTCCGTCTCCATATTTACGAGCTACAGTAGTAACGATTCAAAAATCATGACTCTTTTGTATGAAACTTTCATAAGACCAGTTCTAGAGTACGGTACAGAAATAAGTAGCCCGTACAAAAAATGCGATATCAGGGCAATCGAATCTATTCAAAATTCGTTTACACGCCGCCTCCTCAGCAGACAGATTGGGAGGTATCTTACTCCGTCTGACCCGGACTATTTATCAGCCAATCAACGAAACGCCAAATATGGTCTCGCCTCTCTGGAGCAACGCAGACAAACAACAGACTACAAAATGATTCTCAAAATGCAGCTAGGCGAAATTGATATTAACACTGATGACTTCTTCCCGACCAACACATATCTTTTCAGAATATTTCAAATTTTTCTGAAAGTCACGACTATATAATAAGTCGGATTTGAAGTCATTTATTTCATCTTCATCTCAAGTTATGCTAGCTTCACCTCCCCGACCCACAATTCAGGCTTTTTTCAAGGAGGGAATGAAGAGCGCCAACATTGAAAAACGTTTTGATATTCCATCAGCATCAGTTCGTACGATGTTAGTTACCTTCAAAAAGGATGGAAGTCTCTAAGAAAGGAAAAAATCCGGAAGACCAGCAACATGCAACAGTTTTAAGACTCGAGGAATAATCAACAGAAAAATCTCCCGCAATTTTGATATCAGCATAAACATGATCGCTATGGTTCTAAAAATCAATCGTGGGAGTGTCCAAACCATCGTCAAAAGGCACTTCGACCTCTAGTCCTACAAACTATGTCAAAGGCAGTTCTTTTCCGTCCAATTCCAAGCTTCATAACTTGAAAAATTGAAAAATTGCTTTTCAATCTGCAGGCCCACGCTCCCCGTATCGCGGAATCCCTTCAAAGACATCTGCTAGAAATCAGTGAGCTACCAGGTTTACTAGGAAAAAAGTTTAATAGAGCTAAGACTGGAGCTTCTGAGTCGGGAACCGACCCAGAAGAAGTCGAGTCACTAGGGATAGCCCTAGTCCAAAGCTATGTTCCGATTATCGACAAAAAGAAAGGTATCATAGCCGACCTTCTTCGTATTTTGACGGACTATACTGTATCTCATGAATTGAACGTAAGCGTTCCAGCTTCTCCAGAAGAAATTTTTTTAGGAGATGGAACGCTCATTTGAGGAGTCCACCCTCCAAGAAGAAGAAAGCGAGGTATCACCACCTCGCATTACTCTCTACCAAATGAAATACCAGAAACCCCGATTCTTACGAATACGGGAGGAACATCCAATCAAGGAGTCAACAGGGCACCTGAAAAAATCTCAGAACCTTTTTTGAATACTAACTTCCGAAACCCAAGAGTACAACAACTCTTCGATAACACACACATAACACCAACAACTATAGTAATCAACAAGCACGAAACAAGCCAAGATATCCAACTACCACCGAAAACTCTGAACAACCTGAACATTCGGCATACAGAGGAAACTCTCAAGATGCCCGTAATGCGCAGAATCCAGAAACCAATCTGGAACGTTTGAGAAGTCATAACAATGAGTCCGTCTCAAATCAACAACGGTTAGTTCAAAATTATCCACGCTTCCCAAGTGAGTCCAACTACCAATTAGACTCGGAGGTGAACAGAAACATCAAAAACGCTATAAGACAACAGAGACCAATTACATGCGAACTCGGCGAAGGCAGACATCCTCTCTTCGCCTGCACAGTGAATAAGGATGTACTCATGAGATACTGTGCCATCACAGGGAGATGTATGGAATGTACGTCCCTCCTACACGCATTCCACAACTGTCCTCTACGTCTGATGAAAAAGGAAGACGCCGAAAAATGTATAATGAAAAAAAAATGAAAAAAATGTATAATGGAGGGACTGTAGTCATTTATGACCATTTTGGGGTTTTCTTAGTATAAGTAAATAGAACTTGTCGAAAACCCCCGTTTATTCTCAAAACCCCCGTTTATTCTGAAAACCCCCGTTTATTCTTAAAACCCCCGTCTATTCTTAAAACCCCCGTCTATTTTTAAAACCCCCGTTAATTCTTAAAACCCCCGTTAAATCATAAAGAGCCGAGTTTTTGATAGTCATAGTCCCGTTATAGTCAGAAAATATCGAAAAATTACAAAAATCGGGAACAAAATAATTTTTGAGTGAAAAAAATTTGAAAAATTATTTTTCTAAAATTGTAATATTTTGATATTAGCTTATAGAAAAACTCAATCCACATCTTTTGGTACATGTTTCGGCTAGTTTGGAGCATCTCATGATGAGTTATGATAATTTTCCCGAGGGCAATACTTCTGACTTCTGGAGCTCTAACACGATGCTGAGGGTCCAAAAAGTTTATTCAACTTAATTTTTTGTTTATTTGACTGTTTCCAACATTTTGAAACAAAAAACTGAATAACTCCAAGAGGAAAATAAAAAGTTTTTTTTTGAATTTTGAAATCAAGATCAGGAAAAATCGATTATCGGAAAAATCAGTCACGGAAATTTTACAAAAAACATATATTTGTATTGCTGAATATTTTGGCTGCATTTCAAAAAAAAGTTTATGCAAAACAGACCCGATTCAGCAGAGTTACAAAGGAAAGTATGAAAGGGTACTCACTTATGCTCGCTACTGTAGTTGTACTACGGAATGCGATTTTTCAGTTTTCGGAATCCGGAACCGGAATGAGATTTTTTTTTCCGGAATCCGGAACCGGAATGAGATTTTTTTATTTCCGGAATCCGGAACCGGAATGAGATTTTAAATTTTCCGGAAGACGGAATAAATCCGGAATCCGGAACCGGAATGACGAAGAAACCCGGAATTTCGAAATATCGGAATCCGGAATCCGGAATGATTCGATAAATTTGCAAGGGCAAGTCATTATTTCGATTGATTTTAATGATATTCAAAGTTTAAAACTACTTTTGAGGTTCAAAACCGAAAAAGAAGTAATGCAGTTGTCTTTAAAACTTTAAAATTTTAAAATTTTAACAGGATTCCGGAAAAAGAAAATTTAAAAACCGGAATCCGGAATCCGGAACCGAAATTAAAACTTTCATTTTTGTGCTCGATCTGAGCACCTTCCTTTCATCTCAATCCTTATCTATTCTCTTAATAGAATTCTTTCAATATATTTCCTCATTCCCCTCCCACAGAATTCCTGACTGTAAAGTCACTCACATCATATTTATGTCTTCCCCATAATATTTCTCCCTCGGATTGTATAATCCTCTTCTCTCTCACCAGGGACCGTCCCGCCTCTTCTTTCCCCAGTCACAAGCTTCTCGAGCGCCACGGACGGTCGTCCCTCTTTTCTGTCTCATTTTTTCTCTTTACTTTCCTTTTCTCTTTATACTTCTTGTTACTATTAATGTTGGTTTAATTACCCAAGTTTGAGATAAAATCGTTTGCATTATATCCTGGCTTGGTACCACATCCATACATCTCCTACACTTCGTACCGATCCGGACACACCACTCTGCCCCGTGCATAATTTTCCGGAATCCGGAATCCGGAACCGGAATGAAAATTATTATTTTCCGGAATCCGGTACCGGAACCGGAATGTCAAAAAAACCCGGAATTCCGGAATCCGGAATTTCCGGATTCCGGATTCCGGAGAACTATGGTAGGCAGGAAGGGGGATTTTAAGGATAGGGAGATCGGAGGACCAAGCGGTGACTGTGGGTTAAATCATGACAGGAAATATTATACATTTCCGTTTCTTTAAACATTGTCTAGCTTATTCCATTATTTTCGCCCACACAAAAATTTTTGTTTTTCTTTATCGTCTTCCTTCGGAAATTGAAAAAAACCTGTGTTAAGATAGATATTAAAAAAAATGTTGTCCATTCTTCGAAATGCCCACCAGCTTTCTTTACCTAGTTTCAATAGCTCAAACAATTGGAACGTTTGCCTTTACAATCAGTTCATTTTTCGGAATTATTGTGATATATTTGACACTTTTTGGTGTTCGAAAAACATTCGGAACGTACAAATACCTTATTGTGACTTTTACTACAATCGGTATTGGTTTAGCATGCTTGGAAGCAGTTTTCCATCCGAATCTTCATTTCTATAATAATGGATTTATTTATTTCTCTTTATCTTCACCCTTTGGCCTAAGCAAAGGGACTTTGAAAGTACCGTAAATACTGTATTATAACGGCATGCCGTTATATTTTTCAACTGCCTCCCAGAGAAATTTTGAGGTTTTAAAAACTCATTAAATTTAAACGAAAAACCTTTCTTGGGCATTCTTTTCGCTGATCAGGACGTTATCAATCACGCTGCTTCTAATCAGAAACAAGAAAAAACACCGGAATATTCATATTCATGAATTCTGAGTATTGATGGGGTGCCGTTATAATACAGGTGCCGTTCTATTACAGGTGCCGTTATAATACAGTATTTACGGTAATTATATGTGAGTTACCATTAAAAGAAAGAACAGCTTTACAATAATTCTAGCAATGTATACTGGAGTCTACTCTGTGACTATATCTCTGTTAGCAGTACAGTTTATTTATCGGTATTGGGCGTTGTTCAGGTACTCATTAAATTCAAGCTTATCTTTCATAAAATATGTTACAGTCTTAAGCAACTGACATATTTCCGTGGCTACAAATCTCTTATTTGGGTTGTTTATTGCATATTTTTCGGAGGAATTTGGTGGACTGGAGCATATAGTCTAATGGAAATGGATGACGCTGCAGAAAAATATTTTGAAGAAGAAATGCTCATTCAATATTGTGTTTCAGTCAAAGAAATTCCAGCGCAAACCGTTTTAGCTTATGAACCAGAAAGTGGTTTGATTAGATGGAAGAGTGCTTTATATACACTTTTGATAAGCTCAATAATGGCGTTTCAATAATGTCGTTTCTGAGAAACCAGATAAGCGAAAGCCTTAAAATGTAGCTAATGCACAAAAAGGCAGGATTCCGACCGAAAAAAAAGATTGATGACCGTTCAACCTGTCTCCACTGACAGCAACGGAAATTCCACTGAAGAAATACTCTGAAATATCAGACTATTGAACTTCAGTATAACAAAAGGAAAATATTCAAAATAAAAAAACTGATATTCAAGTCTCAGCAAGATAATGTGTAATTCTCAATCATTCATCATACTTGATGAAACCAGAGAAAAACAACTTGCCACCGTGAGACGTGTCTGTAAAGCATTTTGAATTATTCCAATACTCGGACAATAGCAAAAAGCTATTAAACGAGGAAGAGACTGACCGATTCTAGATAAGAAAATTTTCTAGATAATAAAGCGGCAGCAAACAATGAGACTGTATAAAACACTCTCAAACAAGACATCATTATGGACATTCTCTGGAACATCGCTGCTGCCAAATCATTGACAACAACTTTTGAGTCAAATGCGTGTCGTCGAACCAGAGCAACATCACGAGCATGGTAACAAGAAGCTGCAGGATGGTGGAAATACGGATGCTGACAGAGAGCTACATAGTCAATGGAGGTCAACGTATCAAATGGCACAAACTGACATCAACAACAAATGCGAGAACACCTACAACTGGAACTATGCTAAGTGACTGACTTTCTATATTTTATTTGAATTCATTTGTTGTTATTTTATTTTAACGCTCGGGACGAGCTTTCAGAAATGAGGGGGATGTCATGCCCCGTGAGTCACTATAGATCACTTTGTGCTCCTTACGTAACCCTTCTCTAGAACTTTCCATGTATTGACGTAGCTCCTGTATTCCACTGATAAGAATTACTATTTAACCCTTGCTCCCGACCATTCGTGGTCGGTTCCCTTATCATGGTTTAAGAGATGATGATGTTTCTATGAATAAATATCATACATTCGAACCGCTACACCGAAGGCCGCAGAAGCCTTCCATTACATACCGAGTCGATGAATTTCCTGGAAAAATAATTTATAACAAGTTAAACGAGACCATAATTGAACAACTCACGTTCTCTTCTTCGCATTCTCTGCAACTTTCGAAAAATGAAAGCTCACATCATTTTCTTCTATTGAAACCATTAATTTGATGTGAGAGCTCCAGGTCTTTACTTTACTATTTAAATCGAGAAATCGTGTTTTCTCATTTTTATTTCGAAATGAGATAGACCCATCAGACCGGATAACAAGGTATGAAAATATGACATGGGTAAGTTTTGAAACTTGGATTTCTGTGATTGCTCGACGGGAAGCTAGATTACTGTACCCGACGACTCGCAGGTTAGCAGTGCAAGTTGGTGCTCGAGTAGTGAAATCTTCCAAGAACAACTTCGAACGAACAATTTTTTTAGTTTCTGAAAAAAAAACTGTTTAGTTATTAGCTGTGCACAGTTCTTACAAGTGCGTTCCATTAAAATGCCTTTGAGAAATGTCTCTTTTTCTCTGAGTCTCTCAATTTCGCACACAATTTTCTTCGGGTTCGGTAGAGCGCGGATGCAAGAAGCGTTCCGTGCAAAGATGATTTCGGTAATAAAAATCCTTACCTCTCGTCCTCCACTGATCCTTATGAGTCCAAACAAATGCAACACATCCAGAAATAACTAGCAGAGAAAACAAAAATCCAATCGTTTTCTTTCTTCGTTCTCGTTGATAATGAGCATTCTTCCACGAAATATTACTAACTTCAACGATGACAGGTTCAGAATCTGGGTTTACTGTAACTGAATGGTAAAGGGACATTTTGGATCAATTGAGATGAACATGGAAATTGTTTTATACTTACAAAAAACTGAGGAACCGCTAATGAGTGAGTCATAGTTTTCAGTAAGTACAAAACTGAAAGTTACATAGGTTAAAGATGTCACTGGCGTTTTTTTTTCAGGTGTGAACAATGATGTTTTTTTAGCAATTGAAATTTCCTGCCACAAGAAAGAAACCAACCAGGCAAGGAAACAAAAAAGATAGATCAATTGACTTGATTGAAAGTGACAGATCATTGGAATTGATAGATGCAAGTGTAGTTTGAACGATTGGTGGTCGGTTTTTGTGATAGTTTGTGAGAATTTGTGAGGAGAAGTGGGGATTTTGTGGGGAAAGAGAACTTGAACCGAGCGTACTCCCTTGGCTATAACACACTGACATATGTAGGACCCTTCGCACACTTAAGCGTACTGGGTAAAATAACATTTTTCTACACAAAAAAATTAGGTCTGTTTATTTCCTTAAAAATACAATAAAACATTGCAGAACCGTTTGAGATCATTATCGATAAATATTAACATTAAAAGGATATTAACATTATTATAAAAATATTTCCGGCATAACCATCCTAGTCTCGAATCCACCGGTTGAGCAAAACACTGAGCACGCCGAGCACAATTCCTAAACAGACGAAGAATACGGATTCAAAGGTCAATCGAAGGTTTATCGTGAAGGTTTGCACACAATTCGCATCGTTATCGATTAAATCGAATCTCCGGATCAATGGATATAACTCCAGCTCGTTAGAATTTTGCACCCGTCGAGCTAGAATGATAGTGCGCTCAGCAAGATTCAAGTGAATAGAAAACTCAGAATTCATTTTGTTTCTGTTTCAGATGAGGTAGAACCTCATATCGTTTTATACTTCGTTCGGATTTCGCTTCCCCCCTCTTTACGGAAAATGAAGTTTGCTTCATTTGCTATGACTCATTTTACCTTTCTCGGTGTTCACTGCTATCATATCTCTCCTCTCAACCTAAACTTTCTTATCTAATTGTTTTGCGTGTAGAAAAATTGTGTTATCAAAAAGTGTTGCGTGCGTTATCAGTAGTTGTCCAATTTGGCGAATCATTGATATCGAATTGCACGGATGGAATATTGCTAACTTTATGGAAACGTAAAGGGATTATTGCTAGTTTTAAAGTTTACAGGAAGTGAAAACAAACAAAAATTCAAAATAAAATGCTCAATTAAATCCAGCAATCAAACGATAATTAACCGCTCGAACCATTGGCTGTACAGTAATCCACCACCCTGGTCCCCACTCATGTCCAGGAGTATTGACTCCTCGAATCTTCACATTCAAGTCTGCATCAATCATCGCAACAAATCTACAGTTTCCAATACGATTATTCATCAGCCATTTTGTCACTTCTTTGTTGCTTTGAACGCTGGAAAGTTATTCTTTGTTGTTGTTGTTTCCAGATTCTAAGATTCAAAAAATGTTATCTTACCCCACAATCGTATTATATTTACATGACTCCACATCGAACTCAATCTGCTTCTGAGCCGCTTCCCCGGCTCTATTGTACGATAGACTACGGTAGATTGCCACATTGCAAGATCCACGACGAAATGACACAAAGTATTGATCGGATACTCCATAGAATGCGTGACTCTCATATCCAACACATTCATTGTAGACCATCACGTAGAATGAGTCACTGTAAAACAATGAGGAGCTTGAATATAATTTTAATTTGACCTACTCAGTCAACACAGCACCCAGAGAATTCTGAAGAATCTGCGCCTTCTCCTCATTCCCCACATGGGTATTGTTATCTTGGGTGTCATAAACCAGACGCTCCACGATATCTCCCCAATAAGAATTCTTGTAGTCTTCTCTCCATTGGTCCATGTTTTTGTTCAATGCCTCGATTCGAGATTTCAACTGGTTTGGACCATACATGTTCTTGTTCCAGAACATTCCATTGATGTAGGTTTCCAAGAAGAGCTGAACTTTTGTTCAGATGGAATTCACAAAGGAAGACTTACGAATTGAGTTATCACTGCATCAATGATAGTCCTCCACTTGTCAAATGTTGCGGTAGATCTCAACTTATCCGCTTTCATTGCCATCTTTAGCGGATTGGTAGATTCTTGTTCGAGGAGACTTATCATTTTCTGAACCCAATGCTATATGGCGCCCTGAGCTTCACGGTGAACTCACATAAGCGTACTGTAGCGGTGGCGTTCTCTGAGAGATATCTCTAAAAATCCCATAACTATCATCGCAAGGATTATTGATAGTGTCCTGCATGAACTTCATCAAAGTGGAAGCAGTTTGAGCGAGGTCCGCATAAAACTCGTTCTCCACAATGAACGCTTTCAAACTATCAAACTCCCAGGACATCTTATCCGAGAGTTGATTGATTTTCCGATCCAATTCGAATAACATGAGCATAACTGGATCCGGGCGGTCTGGATGGAGAATTCCAATCATGTCTTTCAGAAATGCCCCGCATCCAGCGATAAGGAGAAGCTTATCAGCAATGTCCGCAAATTTAAAACTTCCAATGTTTAAGCCATCATTGATAATAGTGATGATATCGGACACTATTTGTTCGCCTGGAAAACTAGTGATACATAAAATAACTTAAAGTACCGTGCAGTAAGATATAGAATTTGGCCTTTTTCAGTTGAAAATGAACAACTTTGAGAGCGTGTTACGGTATCACGGATTGTCCCACCAAGTAAGTTATGCATACACCAGACAGAACAAAAGTAAAACTTCATTTATGTAGTTGACAACTTTTTTGTACGAGCACTTCCTAGCAAGTTACATATCGACAAAGTTATTTCTCCCTCAAATTGTCCCATTTCAGTGCATAATAGAGTGCTTTTGAGCTATCCCCTTAAAATGACTTAATCAGTGATACCGTAAGACCCTCTCAAAATTAGTCATTTTCAACTGAAAAAGCCCAAATTGTACATCTTACAGTACTGTATGTTTGGTCGAGCTTACCTGACATGGTTGGTAGAAAAAATATAGACTTAGCCAAGTGTTGTCCATTGTGTTATATACTATGTTATCATTAGCAATTGTCTTCCTCATAGATCAAATAAAAAAGCCCCTTGTAAACAGAATCTCTGATTTATTAGTCATCGGAATTAGCAAGTAGTCGAAAACAAGAAAAACACAAATTATTCAGTTCGAACCAACGAATCGTTAACTCCTGCATGGACACCGAGAACCATTGTTGTCCCGCCATCCACCACTATATTCTGCCCGACGATGAATTCAGAAGTCTTATGATCCGCTAAGAACGCGATAGCTTCAGCGATATGTTCCGGGCGGCCCGCGAAGCCACATGGGATGGCCGAGCGGTTAGCACCCATATTCTCGTAGAACTGAAACTAACAGAGATAAATTAAACATTCTTCTACATGGGAACCTTTTTCGCTTCTTCCGGTGTCCATCCAAGCTCCGACTCATGAAAACCAGTTTTGATGAATCCAGGATTCACCGCATTCACTCGAATCCCTTCACCAATCAAGTCGATTGCAGCGGTTCTCGTATACTGGTCAATTGCAGCCTTAGCCATTGGGTAATAGGCGAGAACAGTCCACTGAAACATACTTTGTGCCTTTAGAGTGAATTGATCTTACCCCAGCCTTCAACGCCACAATACTAGAAACATTCACAATTGCTCCATGAGTCTTTGCCAAATGGGGTCTCGACTTCTGTGTCATTTCAATCACACTTTGCACATTGATCTTCATTGTCTTCTCATATGAATCGATACCCATACTAACACCAGTTCTCCCTTCTGAATCTCGAATCGAGGCGCCAGCATTATTCACAAGAATATCTAGCCGTCCAAACTTCTCCAATGTTTTACCAATCAACTCGTCTTGTCCAGATGGTGTGGTAATATCAGCGGGGACTACTAGAAAATTGGATTCAGGGATATTCAAATCCAAAATTTGCTGCTTCAGAGCCTCAAGACGCTCCAGGTTTCTCCCGGTTACAGTAACCTTGGCACCTTCTTTAGCGAATAGTAGAGCAGTTTCTTTTCCGATTCCATTAGAGGAACCGGTAACAATAGCCACTTTTCCATTGAATCTTCCAGACATGACAAGGAAGTTGTACTGTAGACTACAGTCTGTAGTTGAAAGATTTTGATCTACTTATATACCGAGTAGAGTGTCGTATCGCGAGACGATTCCAGCTGATTCCAGCATATTCTCGCAATCGTCTCGTTTTGCTCTGTCTCGTTTTGTCCAGCATAAAGTTCAGCATATTCTCGTTCAGCATAGTTCAGCAAAGTTCAGTTCAGCAAAAGTTCAGTTACAGCATATTCCCGCACGTTTAATTTATTTTTCATTCCCGCATAATTTCATGCTGGACATTGCGAGAATCTCGCGAGACGAACGTGAATTATTTTTCTGTGAGAAAAATAGAAAAATCTATGCTGAAGTGTTATTTCCGTGTTCTTTCATTGTGAATCAAGAACAGTGTTCCTTCATTTTGAACTTCTTTCGAAGGTCACGGTTCTAAAAATGTCAATTTTGCTTCATTTTTAACATTCATTTCGTAAAAATTTGCATGAAAAAATGATTAGAAACGTCAAAATTAAATTTCTTTATACGAAAGAATGGCCACGTTCGTCTCGCGAGATTCTCGCAATGTCCAGCATGAAATTATGCGGTAATGAAAAATAAATGAAACGTGCTGGAATATGCTGTAACTGAACTTTTGCTGAACTGAACTTTGCTGAACTATGCTGAACGAGAATATGCTGAACTTTATGCTGGACAAAACGAGACAGAACGAAACGAGACGATGCTGGATTCAGCTGGAATTCTCGCAAAGTGCTGTAACTGATTCTCGCGAGACGACACTCTAATACCGAGTGCAAAATGATGACAAAAGTTCAAAATGCATACAAAATCTTTTGGTCGCTACTGTTCACACATCAGACAACGAGAGAAGATGACAAGCATGGTGGGGATTGAGAGTGTTGTTATTTGTTCCGAAAACACATAATTGTCAGCATTTTCATGCATGATTTTTATATACTATCGTCTAAAGACATTTTTCAGAAAAATTTGGTATCCTGTTAAATATGAAAGAATAAACAATGAACAATCTTGCTAATTGTTAATTGAGTATGAGTCAACACTTTGGTCTAGCGATATTTCTAAGGAAGAAGTCTTATTTAAACAACAAAAGATACCGCAGTCCTGTTAGTCTTCAATTATGTCATACTGGCCAGACGACGCTGAAAATCTTGTTCATCGTATTCAAGACAACCGGCAAGACCTCTGGAATGATAGGAAAGCGGATCTCATTGCGGATGAGTTGCAGAAAATTTGTGGGAAGTAAGTTTCTCAATTTTTAACAAGATCTCTCAAAAACCAACTTAGCGACTCTCTCTACATAATGGTGTACGATGAATGCGGTGGTTATGAAAATCATTCATTCTACGCTGCAACAGATCAAACGATATACTCGTTTCGGCGTGGAGGCTGCAATGTTGTGATCTACCGTAGCCTGGAATGGAATTCTGGAGGACATGATAAATTGGATGTAATCTGTCGGCAAGTGGAGTCATGTCGATATGGAACGATTCCAAGGTACCTGAAAAGAAAGTAGATATCTCAATGACCTTGTATATATATTTTCAGACTCGGTCGATACGAAAATTTTCCAGCATGGCTCATGAAATACCGAATTCAGAATAGTTGCTTCATTGGGATGATAGCAAAATGGAGAAATGCGGTGGTTCGATCAGTGAATAGTAACAACCCATGGGGGCCGGGGTGGTGGATCACTGCGACACTTTATGATCAGACCACACTGGAGAACACGGATACACAGTTTACCTTGGTTGCTGGGTGGCAGTAACTTTGTTATTCAATAAAGCGATGTTATTTATATCGAATGTTTTCATTAAAAAAATATACCGTAAATACTGTATTATAACGGCATGCCGTTATATTTTTCAACCGGCTCCCAGAGAAATTTTGTGGTTTCAGAAACTTATTAAAATTTACCGGAAAAACTTTTTTTGGGAGTTCAATCGGCTGATCAAGAAGTTGCTAATCACGCTGCTTATAATCAGAACCAAAAAAGACATCGGGATGATCACATTCATGAATTCTGAATATAGATGGGGTGCCGTTATAATACAGGTGCCGTTCTATTACAGGTGCCGTTATAATACAGTATTTACGGTAAGCATCCTTATAACATGAAAAATTCTCTTAAAACTGAACAATTTGAAAAGAATTCCTTCCTGTGGTGTTTTTCTTCAAAGATATTCTAAAATCGCAATCCTTTTAAATACAATTATTTCTCACTTCCACATTTGAACTTCTTCATAATTTTCATGACAGCCTGAATAAAAATGGACGATGCAGCCGTTGAGTGTTTTAAGAAATTGATTTTGAAGGAGCTACAGTACCGTTTTTACAAAAAAGTTGAATTCTTTATGGCTGGTACTGTATTCCCACGAGTCCGCAAAGCATTACCCCTTTCTTTTAGCCAAAGCTCTCACCTTCCATTCCCCTTCTTTTTCTTTTCCCCTTTCTCTTTCTCTCGCTTGTCGTTAGACGCGCCGTGTTTTGTGCATACACCGACACGAACGCCTGCCGACTTATTTTCAGGGTGTTCTTTCCGGTGCCTTTCGTGTTGCTTTCGTGTTGCTTTCAATTTTAAATCATGTCTCTGAATCCTGAATTCAAATTCGCAAAGCTTCCATGGATTGCCGGTCGAAGTTTATTCAAACACTCATCTGTCGCCGATTTGTAAGTGTTCAAGTTTCCATTTAACAGTAATTTTTTTTTAATTCTCAGAATGAACATCGCCCAAGCTACTCAGTCTACTGATTGGCTAACTGAGTTCACAAGTGTTCCCACCAAGTTCTCCGTCGATTTCATATCATACGGTGCCGGCTCACAGGACCACTGGGAGATCCGGATGAACTTCGCGGATAATGACTCATCCATCTGGTACCTCTGGCCGAACACTCCCA
Organism: Caenorhabditis remanei; assembly: GCF_010183535.1. Lineage (NCBI taxonomy): Eukaryota > Metazoa > Nematoda > Chromadorea > Rhabditida > Rhabditidae > Caenorhabditis > Caenorhabditis remanei. The sequence continues at coordinate 16,441,696 of NC_071332.1, forward strand.
AAACTTGGGGGTACTAGGATTAAATGGAAAATTGGCAAACATGGTTTGTACACGAAGTAAGTACACTTAATTTTTGATCACTAAAATTTTTTTCAATTTTTTTTCAGAATCGAAAAACCTAATAATCCTGCCGACCCAATCATTCTACACTCCTTTATGATTGGGTTCCACAGAACATTCGTCGATGTTGTGGATTGGTTGGAGAAGCTGTTCAACTGCAATGTCAAAAAAGTGGACACTCTGTATATGTACTTTCATCAAGGAAAACGATATTCTAATCAATTGGAGCCTGTGGAAAAACGCTAAGAAGGTCTCGATGCATGACAGATGCACTTATTCGGCGTTTTTGAATGATCTTTGGCCAACGAGACATGCAAAAGGATTCGTAAGTTTTTTCTCAACTCGGAGTCTAGAATATTCTGAGTCTTTCAGCGCACTTTCATCCATCACGTGGAGTATGAAAATCCTAGGAGGGACATCAGTTACGAGTGTCTATCCTCTCTGGACTACAAAACGGCCAGTCTCGATTTCACAACTCTGGATAACCAAGAAATCAAGAAATACATTGAAAACCTGATGGCATCAGAAATATCTACAAATTTCCAAGTTTTGGTAGCACGAATCCCGGATTGGACGAAGAAAGAAGTGAAGAACTTCGGACAGCATTTTAATCTGGAGCCCTACAATGGACTAGCGCTGGTATACACCCACTTCTCTCCAGAATGGGAAAATCGTTATCGTTATAATTTGACACGTCCAGTATTTCAATACAACCAAAATGAGGAAACGGTGCTGGTTTTCAGTTTTTCGAAAAAGTCCGGAGTGAAGACATCTAGTCATATGGCAGTGGTGGCACGGACAGTGGCAGCGGTGGCACGGATGAGAAACGGTGGATTTCCGGGAAGAGAAGCAATCAATTTTGAGATAGAGTACACTTTGGGACAATTTCCAATGGATTTCGAATCTGAGGATGAAGACGTGGATCCACGAGTCCCACCAAATTTTAATCAAGCAATTGAAAATATAAGAAGGGTCAAATTTCAAAAGTTTTTATTTTCGGCCATAATTCGATAGGTTTTGTGATATTCTGTAGCCAATCCAGGTTTTTGCATGAGGAGAGGAAACCATAAATTAGCTGTATAATAATACAAGAATTCTTGAAGTTAAAAAGGAAAACCAAATTTACAGTATTTTCCTATAAATTCATTTCTGAGTTTTCTATTTTTGCCGACGTGACCTATTAGTTTGTTAAAAAACTTTATTGAACAGAAAAAAAACAGAGATACTTGAATAAATAAAGAAAAACACGTGAACTACAGAAAATGAACATGTTCAAATTCTGTAGTTTAAGGAGAAAGCCACGTGGACTACAGAAAATGAACATGTTTATTTTCTGTAGTTTGAAGAGAAAGCCACGTGGACTACAGAAAATGAACATGTTCAAATTCTGTAGTTTGAATAGAAAAAGGATAAAATGAACCCATTGAATGTCAAAAACCAATATGGTCCGAGTACTATTAAAGTGGAGAGTTGAATCCGGCCATGAAAAGACTATGTAGTGATGAGTGAGTTAGTAGAATTATCTGAAAAGAACAACGGTTTACTATGTCTCATCAACATCAAACTAACATAATCTAACAGCCAAAATGGTAGATTTCGGATATTTTGAACATGTGCCTTGAGAAAAAAATCTGAAAATGAATTTGTTTCGTCTGTGCTTCTTTTCCTGATTTCAAACATACATTTTCCCTCAATTGAACTGACATACTTTTGACAGAGAGACAACATAGAAAATTATCCGTTCCATGACAAAAATTAAGTATAACCGTACGCATGGTATGTATAAACCCATGATTAGAAAAAAATCAGATTAGCTGAAATTACTTTTAGATTACTAACCGCTCCATCAACCCAGAGAAATTGGAAAAAGGATTATATTTAAATGCATTGACAAAATTTTTTGAAGGAATAAAACATGACACGTGTCTTTTTATTTCTTCAGAGGAAATGAATCTAGAGCACATTCCAAAGTTTGCGGCGTGTTCTACTAAATAGTGAACGCGCTACTATTGTGTTTAATTCATTGTCAAAATGCATACATTAAAATATAATTTTTTTTCCAATTTCTCTGGGTTGATGGAGCGGTTAGTAATCTAAAAGTAATTTCAGCTAATCTGATTTTTTTCTAATCATGGGTTTATACATACAATGTGTATGGTTATACTTAATTTTTGTCATGGAACGGATATTGTTGTTTTATGTTGTCTCTCTGTCGGTCGAAAGTATGTCAGTTCAATTGAGGGAAAATGTATGTTTGAAATCAGGAAAAGAAGCACAGACGAAACAAATTCATTTTCAGATTTTTTTCTCAAGGAACATGTTCAAAATATCCGAAATCTACCATTTTGGCTGTTAGATTATGTTAGTTTGATGTTGATGAGACATAGTAAACCGTTGTTCTTTTCAGATAATTCTACTAACTCACTCATCACTACATAGTCTTTTCATGGCCGGATTCAACTCTCCACTTTAATAGTACTCGGACCATATTGGTTTTTGACATTCAATGGGTTCATTTTATCCTTTTTCTATTCAAACTACAGAATTTGAACATGTTCATTTTCTGTAGTCCACGTGGCTTTCTCTTCAAACTACAGAAAATAAACATGTTCATTTTCTGTAGTTCACGTGGCTTTCTCCTTAAACTACAGAATTTGAACATGTTCATTTTCTGTAGTTCACGTGTTTTTCATTATTTATTCAAGTATCTTTGTTTTTTTTCTTTTCAATAAAGTTTTTCAACAAACTAATAGGTCAAAGTGAAAATTTGCATTCTAAAATAAAAATAAAGTAGTTTTCGTATATTTCCATAATTTGGCTACACTTTCCACATGCTGGGCGTAGAAGCGCTCTAAAACTGTAGTTTTATCCGTAATTCCAGCACCGAGAAGCATCATTGTCTAAAAGTGTATAAAACTACACATTTTAACGTAAATTACTGTTTTTTTCACAAAAATCGCCAACTTTTGAAATTCTACTCCTCTTATATCATGAGAGGGGCTATAGCATATATGGAAAATCACCGATAATTTTTTTCATGACAAGAATTGTTTGTGACATAAATGTTTCTTTTTTCGTCCATCTCCGGAACATTCTATTTTTTTTTTCGACACGGATGACTCATCGATATTGCCGCAAAGCGTCGTCGCAAATAATCGAAAATGTGTGTATCGATTTGGGGTTTTTCTCTTTTTCTTTACTTTTTATTCAATAAATTAGCATATAAAATTGATTGGCAGGTTTAAAATACTTTAAGAGGCACTATCTGTAAGAGTGAGAATGTTTGTGTTGGGCCTTGGCACAGTTGCAAAAAGTTGTTTCAATCCGAACACTTTTTACAGCATATATACCCCTATGGTAGTGATTTACAAAAAATATGTCACCAGTCCCCTATGACGTCATCATAGGAAAATATGCCCAATAATCGACTTTTCACCCAAAAATTCATAAAAATTTAAATTTTCCAGATAACATCGGGAAACTTTTGGTACTTGTTAGGAGTGTTTTTGACTACTACTACAAAAATTTCCAGCCCCCCAGACACCCCAGAAACAGTTCAATTAAATTTAATTTTCATGTTTTTTCAACTTCTCTTGAAAATTCCTTCTAGAAGTCCTCAAATTTCACATTGTATACGTATTCTCCGCAAAAAGTTCTATTAGCTCCAATTAGAAACATCATAAAGTAGGGGGACCATTTTGAGATATTTCGATTTTTTGAAAAATCACATAAGGGTCCCCCCTTATGAAAATTTCATTTTTGAAAAAAATTTCAAAAAAAATTAACTCCGAAAATAATCAGAACATTGATAAAACACTTGGAATAAGCCAATCCCAAAATATTAGATCTCAGAAATGCGTTTGAACGGATTCCGTTTTTTTGATCATTCAATTTTTTTCCAGTTTTTTCCCGTTTTTATTAATAATTCGTACAGAAGTCCTCAAATTTTAAAGGATATCCTAATTTCTCGCAAAATTTAACATATAGTTCAGGTGACATCGTTAAAAAACAGGGGGACCATTTTGAGATTTTTCCAATTATTTCGAAATCCAGATAAGGGTCCCCCCTTATGAAAGAAAATTTTTATCAAAAAAATAATTCACTTTTTTCGATGCAAAAACGTTGAGAACATTAATAAAATATCGAAAACATTTTTTTATAGTTTGAACGTTTTTTGCATCAAAAAAAAGTTGAATTATTTTTTTGATAAAAATTTTCTTTCAAAAGGGGGTACCCTTATCTGAATTTCGAAATAATTGGAAAAATCTCAAAATGGTCCCCCTGTTTTTTAACGATGTCAATTGAACTATATGCTAAATTTTGCGAGGAATTAGGATATCTTTTAAAATTTGAGGACTTCTGTACGAATTATTGATAAAAACGGGAAAAAACTGGAAAAAAAATTGAATGATCAAAAAAACGGAATCCGTTCAAACGCATTTCTGAGATCTAATATTTTGGGATTGGCTTATTCCAAGTGTTTATCAATATTCTAATCATTTTCGGAGTTAATTTTTTTTTGAAATTTTTTTCAAAAATGAAATTTTCATAAGGGGGGACCCTTATGTGATTTTTCAAAAAATCGAAATATCTCAAAATGGTCCCCCTACTTTTTGATGCTTTTAAGTGGACCTAATGAAACTTTTTGCAGGGAATACGTATACAATGTGAAATTTGAGGACTTCTAGAGGGAATTTTCGAGAAAAGTTGAAAAAACATGAAAATGAAATTTAATTAAACGGTTTCTGGGGTGTCTGGGGGGCTGGGAATTTGTGTAGGGGTAGTCAAAAACATATCTAACATGTACCGAAAGTTTCCCGATGTTATCTGGAAGATTAAAATTTTTATGAATTTTTGGGTGAAAAGTCGATTATTGGGCATATTTTCCTATGATGACGTCATAGGGGACTGGTGACATATTTTTTGTAAATCACTACCATAGGAGTACATATGCTGTAAAAAGAGTTTGGATTGAAACAACTTTTTGCAACTGTGCCAAGAGGAATCCTCATCTTACAGACAACGCCTCTTAAATATTCGTTTGAAAATATTTTTTAATTAATAAGAAATAATGCAAACGCGCTCCATGGTCACGCGTTAGAGATGAGAGAGCGCAGAGAAATGAGCGGCAACTAAAATTTTTAAGGATTTTTTCCGCGCAGAAAATCCGTTGTTTTTCCTTGTTTTTCTCTATTTTTTCTTCTAAAAACAGGCAAATTTTGTGCTAAATAAATTGTTTAACCTATTGAACATCAAAAATGATATATTTTAACGAGTTTTCTTGCAGAATGTCGGAATTCTCACTCACCGCCGTCTTCCCATCGTTGCCACGGACCCAGCGGGGTTCTGCAGTGGTTTTGGGTGAGTTTCTATGGAAAATAAGTTAAAATTCATGGAAAAATATCTTAAAACAACTGGAAAATGCTATTTTTCCGCCATTTTCGAATAAAAGTTGCTGATATTATGAAATCCATTCGAATTTTTTCATTTTTTCTTCAGGAACCACACCTTGCGGCCAAAAAATCCAATATTGCAACGGCAACTCGGTCTACACAATTCCACTGGACACCCTCAACACCGCCGACATTTACACCGAGCACGCGCATCAGACGACCGTCGCGAAGACGTCGCCGACCGGTTTCTACTGTGCATCCGGCGATATTCAAGGAAATGTCCGAATCTGGGACACGACTCAATCTACTCACATCTTGAAACACACCATTCCAGTTTTCTCCGGTCCAGTGAAAGACATCGCGTGGGATGCCGAGAGCAAACGAATCGCCGCTGTTGGAGAGGGAAGAGAACGATTCGGACACGTCTTCCTGCTCGATACGACGACTTCGAATGGAAGTCTGACGGGACAGAGTCGGACGATGAACTCTGTGGATTTCAAGCCGACACGGCCTTTCAGAATCGTCTCGGGATCCGACGATAACTCGGTGGCGATTTTCGAGGGACCGCCGTTCAAGTTCAAGAGTGTCAGTGAGAAGAAATTGACTGGAAAAAGCGAATATCAGGAAAAATTTAGAGTTTTCAGCAGCATTTCAGCTTTCAGAATGCGTTTTTTCCGTACTTGTCAAACACGGCTCGGGTAATTGGCGCCAAAATTCAAAAATCAAAATTTTTCGAATTTTTTGAAAAATTGCCAATTTTTTATTGCGAAATAGACAAATTTTCGACTAGCATTCAAAATTCGAGGAAATTCTTGAAAATAATCGAAAGTTTTCACATTTTCGATGAAAAATTGAAAAATTGGTCTATTTTTTGAACCCGGGCCTTGGCAAATATGAATTTAGCGTTTTCAGCAGTTTTTCAGTTTTGAATGCTTTTTTTGCATCAAAAACTAGTTTTTTAGTTTAAAATTGCCGTTGTGAGAGCTTTTCCGATGAGAAATCTCATACTGAGGTTAAAATTTTCTCAATTTCCGACAAAAATTTGGAAAATTTTAAGTTTTAAACAAAGTTTAGCAAAAAAATTTTCAATTTTCCGACCGATTTGTGCCATTTTTGTCGAAAATTGAACTGATTTGTTCAAATATTTTCAATTTAGCGGCGAAATACTCATTTCTAATCATTTTTGATTGAAAATCAGTGGAAATCAGAATTTTTAGCCACAAAGCTCATGAAAACAGCCAATTTCTGCGAAAAATCGAAAAAATCATCATTCTTAACGAAAATGTAGCAATTTAATTAAAAATTTACGCGAAAAATCAGTATTTTAGCTCTATGATGCTTTTTTTCCAATAAAAACTAGTTTTTAATTAAAAATTGGCGTTATGAGAGCAAATTTTCAATTTCCGACAGAAATTCGGAAGGTTTAACAAAAAAAGATTTACAATTTTCATGAAAATCAGAAAATTTTCAATTTTCTGACCGATTTGTATCATTTTTGCCGAAAAATGAACTGATTTGTTCAAGTGTCTGCGATTTGGCGGCTAAATACTCATTTTTAGATTGAAAATCTATGCAAATCAATAATTTTAATGACAAAGCTCATGAAAATATATGAATTCTGCTAACAAAAATCTAAAAAATAGGCATTCTAAATAAGGAAATATCTATTTTCATGAGCTTTGTTGTTGAAAATTCTGATTTCCACTGGTTTTTAATCAAAAAATGATTCAAACGTCAAAAAAAAGAGTATTTAGCCACCAAATTGAAAATATATGAACATTTGAGCTGCAAACTGCCTGTTTTTCGACAAAAATGTTACGAATCGGTCTGAAAAATAATGTTTTTTCTTATTCTGGCATGTTTTATTAAAATTGTAATTTTTTGTTGCTAAACTTTTCGAATTTCTGCCAGAAATTGCTCATAGCGGCTTGGCTGCTAGATACTCTTTTTTGTGACGTTTGAGTCATTTTTAGATTCAAAATTAGTGGAAATATGAAATTTTAGCGACAAAGCTCGTGAAAATAGATAAATTCTGCAAAAAATGGCATTCTAAACGAGAAAATGTCAATTTTATCAAAAATTTCCACCAAAAACAGTCAAAATCTCAATTTCCAGACTTTCCACGAGCACACAAAATTCGTCCAAACGACTCGTTACAATTCGGACGGTTCGCTGTTCGCTTCATGCGGAAGCGACGGAAAAGTGATTCTCTACAACGGAGCCGACGGCGAGAAGGTCGGAGTTCTCGAAGACGTCAAAGGAGTCGCCCATTCTGGGACAATCTTTGGTCTCTCCTGGTCTCCAGACGGCGCCAGAATCGCCACAGCGTCAGCTGACAAATCTGTGAAAATTTGGGATGTTTCTTCGAAAAAACTCGAGAAAACCATTGTGATTGGCGCGAAAATCGAAGACCAACAGCTTGGAATCATTTGGACAAAGAAGGCGTTGATTTCAGTGTCGGCGAATGGATTCTTGAATATTCTGAATCCGGATGAAGGCGTCGTTGAGGACACTCGTCAAGGACACAATAAGGGAATCACGTCTCTCGCGAAGAGCTCCGATGGTCAAAGGATTTTCAGTTCCGATGCTGAAGGACATATCAGTACGGGGATTTCAGAGATTTTCAGCCAAAAACTCATTAATTATTTTCAGCATCCTGGGAAATCTCCAGCGGTCAATCATCCCGCTCATCTCCCCACTCGACAATGATCACTGTCGTCAAGCAAGCCGCAAACGGAGATCTTTTCACTGTCAGCTGGGATGACAACCTGAAAATCACTCCCGCCTCCTCAGACTCCCCGAAAATCTTCTCCCTTCCATCCCAGCCGTGCTCGCTGGCTCTCGCTGATGACGTGGCGATTGTCGCGTGCTACAAACACGTGGCAGTCTGGTCTGAGGCATCTGGAGCTCTCAAGGAGAACCCGATCGAGTTTCATTCGAATTGTGTCGCCATTTCTGCAGATAAGAAGATTGTGGCGGTGGGAGGAAAGGACGCGAAGGTTCATGTGTACAATTTCAATGGAGATGGAGCTCTGGAGCAGATCAAGGTCATCGAGCACGCCGCTGAAATTACTTCGGTAGCATTCTCGGATAATGGAGAGTTCCTGGTGGCGACGGATCTTGGGCGGAAGGTTCGTTGGAGGGAGAGTAGAAGGAACGGGCTAACGGTCTTTAGGTCTAGTTGAGGGGCTGGAATTGAGAAAATTCTCAGTTTTTATGTGAAAATTTCACAAAAAATCATTCAAAAATTCGCATTTTTGCGGTTTTTAGAGCAATCTGGCGTACCTTTGGCGCGTTTTGAGTAAAACTTCAAGTTTTATTAAAACTGTTTTAAGCTTTTTTAAAAGAAAACGACACTATTAAAGTTTAGGCTTAGGCTTACGATCTTAGGCTGAGGCTTACGATTTCATGCTTACGACCTTTAGGCTTAGCCTGACAAACTCAGTCTAACGGTTTTGAGGCTTAGGCTTACGACCTTAGACTTAGGCTTACGATCTCAGGCTAACGGCCTTTAGGCCTAGGCTTACGATCTTAGGCTTAGGCTTACGACTTCTGGCTTCCGATTTTAGACTTACTGTCTAAGACTAACGATTTTAGGCCTAGCATGACGATCTCAGGTTAACGGCCTTTAGACTTACAAGGGAACCTTTTAAGTGGTCCTTAATGCCAGCAAAAACGACCTATACAGTTCGAAAGAGGATGGTTCAAAACCTATAAATCAATTTTCAAAAGTTGCTTCCGTGACCTGTAAGTGTCTGAAATTGCCATCTGAAAATGGACCATTTTTACCATTGATTTGCTGCATTTCGCCCTCTCGCCTCCTCCAAATCCTATCACGTTTGTAATAAACTGCGGCGACACTTTCAAAACGTGATCGAATGGTGCAGGTGGTTATCGTCTAGGCGGAGGAAAATTTTGGGTTGGTTCGACCCCTTCGCCATTTTTTTCTTTTTTTTTTGTTTGATTTCTTTTTTTCCAGTTTTTTTCAATGTTTTTTAGAAGCTATCATAAAAGTTTGGCGGCACCTCTATCTGTCAACCGACAAATCTCTGTTATAATCATTAATTGAAAGGGATTCAGAAGGGAATCACGTTGATGGTGGTACAAAATAGACTTATACGATAGCTTCTAAAAAACATTGAAAAAAACTGGAAAAAAAGAAATCAAACAAAAAAAAAGAAAAAAATGGCGAAGGGGTCGAACCAACCCAAAATTTTCCTCCGCCTAGACGATAACCACCTGCACCATTCGATCACGTTTTGAAAGTGTCGCCGCAGTTTATTACAAACGTGATAGGATTTGGAGGAGGCGAGAGGGCGAAATGCAGCAAATCAATGGTAAAAATGGTCCATTTTCAGATGGCAATTTCAGACACTTACAGGTCACGGAAGCAACTTTTGAAAATTGATTTATAGGTTTTGAACCATCCTCTTTCGAACTGTATAGGTCGTTTTTGCTGGCATTAAGGACCACTTAAAAGGTTCCCTTGTTAGGCTTTCGATCGCAGTCTGAAGATGACAAACTATAGACGATTAAATCTATCTTTTCCAGGTAATCCCCTATTCCGTTGGTGCTGACTTCTCGGTAGCCTCCCCCAACTCATGGACATTCCACACGGCGAAAGTGACCAGCGTCGCCTGGTCCCCCGACAACACCCGCCTCGCCACTGGATCCCTCGACAATAGCGTCATTGTCTGGGATATGACGAAGCCGGCGGAGCACCCGGTTATCATCAAAGGTACGCGTAGGACCAAAAAGAGGCACACAGAAATCATATAAATTATTTTTTTCCAGGAGCCCACCCGATGTCATCTGTCAACGCTGTCATCTGGCTCGACGAGAAGACTGTCGTGTCTGCTGGCCAGGATTCGAACATCAAGATTTGGAATGTGCCTGTCTAATTGTACTATGTAATGATATATTTATTTGTTTATTATTCCTTTTCAAACACACATGTATTCGTCAATTTTCACTTCTCTCATTTATTCCGCACTTTTTATTGTAATTCCGCTTGTTTTTCCTCTTTATGAATGTGATTTTCGATAGAAAACGCAAATATACAAATGCTCGATTTGATTTCAGTATTTTCTCTCTTTCACTCATCGTTTTCCGTCTAAAGTTGGATTACAACTGAGAAAAGTGAGATGTAATTTTGAAACAGTTAACAACAAGCGGCGAGAAATTTATTGAAGCTATTCAAAAATGTTTGAAGAGTATTCTCAATGAAATCCTGCAATCAAAATGAAATTTACTTCCCGTGGCCCATGCACCGCCCCCATACTCGAAGCTCCATAAACGTCTCCTTTCGCTGTAATCCACCATCCGGGACCCCATTCAGCTTTATAACTGTTTGCAGAACGAATCACCACATTATGCTCTTTTTTGATGAGTCCGACAAAGCCAGTGTATGAAACATGTTTGTCTCTGATCATCCCCGGAATACTTTCCAAGCTTCCACGTCTGAAAATTACACTATTGAGCAAATGGAAATAACTAAATGGAAGATTTCGCGAACTTGAGAATACAGTTGCGGCCATGGGTGAGTATACAGTACCGTGCAGTAACGTGTTCAATTTGGTCTTTTCCAATTTAAATTGATCAACTTTGAGAGGGTGTTACGGTATCACTGATTGTCCCACAAAGTAAATTATGTATAAACAATACAGAACAAAACTAAAACTTTATTTTTGTAGTTGACAACTTTTTTGTGCGAGCACTCCCTAAATTGTTATGACCATTTTTAGGGGACAGCTGTAAAATTACATTAATTTGCACTGACATGAGTTAATTTGGAAAAGAAATTATTTTGTCGCTATGTAACCCTGCTAGGATGTGCTTCATAAGATGATCCGAATAGGCCGAAAATTGCGAAACATTCTGTGGCCTAGAAATACAAAAAACAAAAAGTTCAGCCAGCACTGACGACTTTAGAATTTCGCCCATTTTCGAATTGAAAGATTGAAGAGTTTTTCCTTGTTTTTGAGTGTTATCATAGGAATGCTTAAAATTATATAGTAAAATGTATTCTCAATTTCTCGAAAGTTCCCTTTAAAGGTATACTAAAGTCAACTCCGTTTTTTTCTGATTGGTGTGGTGGCCTAGAAATTCGAGTTCGGCCGTATATATTTTTCAATTGAAAGGAAATAACAAAAGTGATAGAAAAAGCAATAAATTGAATAATAAATCAACATGGTCGAAGTCGAATTTCTTGGCCACCGAAATGCCCAAATTCACGTGCGATCGCTTTCAGCGGGTTTTAGACCAAATTAAAAAATCTTTCGTTATGAATATGAACTCACAAGCATAAATACATTATTCTATGAAAAATATCATAGTTGAGATAAGTACACCTTTAAAAGAACACTTACGTTCTAATCACTCCATGACGACATGACTCCACTTGATCTTTAATTCGATCTATCGCGTTGCCATCACAGTGTAAAAAGTGATAACTGCGATAGACGACAACGTTGCATCCACCTCTTCTGAACGACACCATATATTGATCTTCGTTTCCTTGGAACGCATGGTTTTCATAAGTTCCACAATGATCGTAGACGATTATGTAGAAGATGTGGCTGAAAATTTCAGAGGTATGTATAATGAGATCACAAATTTTACAGTACTGGTCATAAAGAATGCGACAATTGAAGTTTTTAGTAGAAAATGGTCAACTTTGTGACTGTGATCAAAAGTAGAGCTTCATTTTTGTGATTGACAACTTTTTGGTACAGGCACATCCTAAGAAGTTATCAATCGTCAAAGAAATTTCTCGCAATAGTTGCCCTTTTCAGTGCTAAAAGAGAACTTTTTTAGATGTTTACATTGACAGCCTGTAACTTCATAGGATGCGCCAGTACAAAAAAGTTGTCAACTACAAAAATGAAGCTCTACGTTTGATCTACACACTCCATAAACAATCAATATTGTGAGACTATCAGTGAGGCCGTCTCACATTCACAAAGTTGACCATTTTCAACTAAAAACTGCAATTGTCGCATTCTTTATGACCAGTACTGTATATCAGTAAATCTGAATGTCTCCGCGGAAACTCACTCATTCAAAATTGACATCAAATGTTTTTTGATTTCTAGCGCTTTTGCATCGTTTCCTTTAATATTTCCATTGTCCTGCACGTCATGAATGATGTTTTCAACAGCGCCAGGCCAGTAGGTTCTCTGGAAATTGTCAGGTAGACACAATGCTTGTTCTACAACTTCATTACCTTATAATTTCCTCTCAACCAATCAATTCTTCCGTAAATTCCATCAATTTTATCCCTCAACTCGTTCGGCCCATACATATTGCTATCCCAGAACATTCCATTGACAAAAGCCTCGAGAAGTAGCTGAAAATAAACAGATTATTTATCAGATGGTTTAAAAAAACCAACAAATTGAGTTAGGACTCCGTCGATAATTTTTCTCCAGCGCTCGAAAGTTTCCTCCGTTTTGTAAGGGTCTGCGTTCATTGCCCAAATCATTGGATTCGTTTCATTTTGCTCGAAGAGACTGATGAATTTCTGAAATTTCTCTGATGAAAAGTACCGTGCGATAAGATACACAATTTTGCCGTTTTCAGTTGAAAATGGCTAACTTTGAGAGAGTGTTACGGTATCCCAGATTGTGTCAAGGAGTAAAGTTTTTGTGTATCATACAGATCAAAAGTAGAGTTCCATTTTTGTAGTTGACAACTTTTTTGTACGGTCAATCCCAAGAGAGTAGTCATTTGAAGACGACAGCTCAAAAATCGCACTGTTTTGCACAAAAATGGGTTTCATTCGAGGGAGAAATAACTTTGTCGATATGTATCTTGCTAGGGAGTGCCCGTACAGAAAAAGTTGTCAACTACAAAACTGAAGATCTACTTTTGATCTGTATGATCCATAAAAAGTCACTCATTTGGACAATCTGTTATACCGTAACACCCTCTCAAAGTTGGTCAATTTCAACTGAAAATGGCAAAATTGTATATCTAATTGCACGGTACTGTAGGTTACACTGTGAGCACTTGAACTTACGTATGCATAATGCAACGGCGGAGTTCTTTCAGCGGCTTGACGGAATAGACCAATGCTATGTTCGTTCGGGTTCTTCAACACATCATTTTGATACTTCATCAGAGTGTTAGCAGTTTCAGCGATTTCCTGGAAATGAAGTTCAGTTATGCCTATGAACCAGAATCTCACCGTATAGAAATTATTCTCCACAATGAACGCCTTCAAATCCGTAAATTGCCATTGCATTTTATTCGTCAGCTGATTAATTTTGCTCTCCAACTCTCTCAATCCTTGCATTACTGCATCATCTTTATAAATATCATTCAGATGGGTCACAAGGTTGCCGACACCAGCAAAAATCAACAGTTTATCCTTGACTTTATCGAATACTAATCCTCCGATACCTAAACAATCATTCGTGACTGCAACTGCTTCGCTCACTGACGCAGAAGCTGAAAGTTTAAGTTTGGAAGACGTGAAGAAAAAAAGAAAACTCACCTCCCATGCTGCAAGAATAACAAGGAACTGATGGATTTTCCATTTACGGGAGAACACTTTTATATCTTTCATTTCCACATTGTTACTGATAGCAATGTTCGCCTATCTATTCCTTATAATTGTTGTTGGTCAAAACCTGTTTTCGTAAGATGTGACCTTTTGAAAATAAGTATTTTTTGTGTTATTAGGAAGAAATTCCTAATTTTTTTAAGTTGTAAAAATCGAGTGAAAATGAGTGATTGCATCAAAGCTATAAACAAATTTATCAATCAAATTTATTTGTCATTGAGATTCTGCATCTCTGGAAACTTCTTCCGGAGCAATATGGACTCTTGACTTCCCCCGACAGTGGAAACAAGCAAATATTTCTGAGACAGCATTCCGATAACTTTGAACAAAGAAAAATATGGGTAACGGGTCCACAACTGGGTATATCGCATAGACAAATGTCAATACAGTAGCCAACGGCTTGCAGTCTATTTCGAAAATTGGGCAGAGAAATAGAACACCGAATGGGACGAAGAGCAGAAGAACTGGGATCACTGTCTGAAATTCTTGAGATGGCAAGGAAGTGCGCTCCACCGCGCACTGAACAAACCTGAGCAATCAATGCCTTGAGTAGCTGCACTTGCAACCCTTTTCCATAATTTGAAGATGGAAATTGTTTGATTTTTCCCACGCTTTTCACACCGACATAGAGTACGATGCAGAATGGGATCGACATGATTAACAGGTATAAGATGAGACCGATGCCACATTTCGCGTTGAAAAGTTTTTGACCATTTTCGTCCAGCGGGTAGAAGAGAGCAGCGGCGTATGCAGAGCGGTTGATATCCATGTCGAAGGCTTCTCGGATGGCGGGGCTGAAAATTTTGAAAACTGAATATCCAGAATTTTCAGGTTTTTAGACGCGAGGAATAAAGAAAAGTCCTATTCATCAGATTGGTAGAAAATGAAATCCTCTGTCGAATGAGCCAGAAAACGTGAATTTTGGTCTGAAATTGACTCTTTTGAAACAGAAAAATCAATTTTCGGAGAAACGAGTATACATTTTTTGGCAGAAACATTTTCGAACAAAAATTGCAGGAGATGTACTCAAAGTCGCTCTGAAACTATTACATTTTTTGAAAAAAAAAATGGCTGAACTGTCTGAAAATTTTATTTTTCTGAAAACCTCTGTTTTTGAAAATCTCATTTTTTAACCCCGTTTTTTTAATTTCAAAAGTGTTATTTTTTGATAAAATTTCAGGTTTTCTGGCTTATAAGATAGAGAATTTATTTTTGTACAATTCTGATGGAATACCTTTTTACCAGACTTTTCACGGGCCGGGCCGGGCCAAAATCAGGAAAAATCTCGGCCCGGCCCGGCCCGGCCCGCTCGGCCCGTTTTGAAACAGTTTTTCAAAACATATTGTGTTTTTGAACTTTTTTTGGAAATTAATGGAAATTTTGGAAAAAGTTTTTTGAAAAAAGTATAGTTTTCGAATAAACATGCAAAATTGAATCAAAATGTGAATATGTATGATAATTTAAGCATTTTTACTCTGTTTTTCGAAATTTTTTTTTTATTGGTAAAAATGGGTACACATTTTTGAATCCGGACCGACCTGAAAACCTGAAAATATTGCACTTTCAGCGGGAAAAATAAAAAATTTCTTGCAGTTCTTTTTCGCAGTGTGGGTGACCGTTCTGTATTTTATTTTTTTTGTGAAATAAATTGTGAAGACATTAACATGCCTCACAATGAAAAGGTTCGTTATAGACAATGTATCATACACTCAATTTCCGCATGCTTAGATATTATACTTCACCTGCGCCATGAAGTATTTCCGCCTAACAATGTCTGACCCATACTCAGAATGTGAGGTCAATGAACAAAAAGGTTTCTTGTCCTCACCCGATATACGCTGATGTCACTGGCGCCATTGGGAACAGGAACCATGAGACAAGGGTCCAACTGACACCTCCAAGTATTGGGATCGAAAACCAGATGGGAAGAAATTTCTTATCGAAATACTTGATCCTTCCGTGTCTTTCCAGTGCGAAATATCGATAGATGAAGTGGATGGCAATACCGTAGATAATGACTCCGAAGCAGCCAGCCATAGCGCCTGGAATCCAAAAAAAATTGTATGAATTTAGCACGTAGTTCAAAAAATTTATCCAATTTTTTTGTGTTGACAATGAGAATTTTTGCTATTTTTGATGAATTCGATATTTTTGAAAAATTTCACTCCCTATTGTTCGTAGATGTTATAAGTACGCGATTTGGCTGAGCGGCGACTCAACTGGCAAATCGACAAGTCGTGTGCAAACGCGCTTCACTAGACTTCCGGTTTCACGTGTACTAAATATGACCCTATGGTCAATACCCCCTGGCAGGTGAATTTATTACACCCAAACTTTTTAGAGGTGACGTTTGTATGTGAGTCATGTGAGAAAACAAATTGATGACTTACAAATCATAACACCAGCGAAATCCATCGACAATTCCCTATTCCTCAAATCCATAATCATAAAGAATGCACTTTTATGAGTATGAATCACGGGTCTCACGAAGATATCCATCGATGAGAACATGATAGAGCAGCAGCAGAAAAACACCATAAGATGACGATAGTTTCCCATTTTCTTGGCGGATTTTGTGATGATTAGGATAATTAGAAAAGAGTTGAATAGTACTGACAAGATTACAGAAGCGATTTGAGTGTTGGTTTTGAGGAGTTCGAAGGTTTCCGGTCGCATTGCTGAAATGATAAAATAAGTTGATGGAGATCAAAAACTCAAAAAAAATACACGAAAGTTATTGGATTAGACTGATAAAATAGATTTACTCTGGTGGTGCTCAGGGTGTTTGAGGCAGGTGAAAAAAGAAATGAAAGTTGTTTTTGGTTTTTTGAGTTGCCAAATATTGAGCTACATATTTGAATGAAAGACAAATTAAGATTCAAAGTGAAATCAAGTCTGATTCAATAGAAATTCTAATCTTTGATCATTGGAGGAGTAAAAACATTGGAGGAGTGAAAATAAAGGAATTACTGGACTGGAAAGTGTTGAACTTAATTTAAAAAAATAAGATTAAGGGATTATGACGGAGAAAGAAAAAAACTTGGTCGCTTGGTAAAAAGAATAAGTCTAAGATTCTAAGTTCATGCGAACTAGATATTCTTCAGAAAAGATTTATAATGAGCATAGCGTGTTAGCTTTATTAAAAACTTACAAGTTAATCTATAAACTTTCTGGTCTGTAGTTTTGGTTCCGAATTTTCTAGAAAAGTCGTTACAATATTCATATTCAGCTTGCCAAGAGCTTTCAGAAAAGTATAAACAAGTCCATGTTCCTAGCAAGTTGGGTCTCACAACAAAAACTACCGTAGCCGAGATTACTGTTGTTTTCGTGGTGAGACCTTAACTGTTCAAAACCTAGTCTTGTTTATACTTTTCTGAAGCGTTTTAAAGAGCTGAACCTGAAAATTTAAATTTTTCCAAACGTCCTGAAGCAGACAACTCAGGAAACTCTGAAAATTTATTTTCACATAATATTCAAGTTTTTTGGGCCAATTGATTGAGAATTCAAGTTGGAAAATATGAATAAAGAAAATTGAAATCACAGACAATGATACTGCGCTGAAAAAAATTCTAGAGCTCCTCCACTATGACACAAAGAAATAGCAGCTAATGAGCTCGATACAAACTGAAATTTATACCACGAGTATAATCGGAATGTACTCATTTCCCTCCCCCGAGGAATTCAGAAGGCGTTTTCAGTTTTCGGCTCTCAGAAAACTACAAAATAGAAATTGACTCGAAAACAATGTTATGGGGAATGTAGGAAAAATTTTACTGCAAAACTAGGTTTTGTTTATATAAATACAAGTTTTCTTCTCGGAATACGTATTGGCACGGTGCCAAAAAAGACTCGGCTGAGTGCCAAAAGTTGTTTCATTCATTTGTCGTATCGTTTGACGCGTAGCTCACATAACCGCGACGCGTACGCGTTGCGACTCGAAAAATATAAATCGGTTTGTTGCGGACCTGTTTTTTACTTCTGACATCCGACTTCATGTTAAGAAGTTTTACTTTCTAGCCGTCATGCGATAAGAAGAACTGACACAACTTCCGTAATAATTTCCGTGAGAACGGAAGTTGTATCATGACGGATTGTGTTCGCGCCGTGTTATCTACTACAATTCTCTATCAAGAACATACAATTAGTCATTTTGTAATTTTCATTTATTTCAAAGATCGAAAAAGTCTTCATAGGAAACAAAAAAATTATTTAGCAAATGAAGAATTTTTCAAAGTGTTCGCCACATTCGCATGGATACCCAAAACCAATGTAGTGCCACCATCTGCCACAATATTCTGTCCGATGATGTATTCAGAAGAGTCACGGTCAGCTAAGAATGCAATAGTTTTCGCAATGTGCTCCGGGCGGCCAGCAAACCCAACTGGAATGGATGACCGGTTGGATCCAATCTCGTCGTAGAACTGAAATAGGAAAACTTTTTTAAAGGGGGATGGAACTATTTCCAAAATATTTGATTTTTTATATGGTTCGACGCAGCATGGATGGGCCAATCGAAAATCCTCTTGGAGGTAGGTCCGAAAATCGATCTAAAAGAAGTTATTCGCGAAAAGAGGGCCAAAAGGGAGGGTTTCGTGGTGCTCTTTTCTACCTAGTTCAAGGGTGAAAATTCTCATGGTGCGCGTGAAAAAATATAAAAGTAGAATAAAAACGTCAATCTTTTTCTCAAATGAGAATAATTGAGAATTGAGAAGGAGAAAAATGTATGAACGCTGTTTCTATGACATAGATAAGTAAGTACTTTCTGTCAGACTTGTCACGGGCCGGGCCGGGCCGGACCGAAATTGGAATTTTTTCGGCCCGTGGTTTGGCATTCAAAAAATTTTTGCGAGTTTTTGATACCAAACTTCTCGGTTCACCGGATTTTCGGTAACTGGAGCCATTTCAGTTTTCTGTTGCAAAACACACAAACCCTCTTTACATCTCGACATGGAAAAAGCATTTTGAAACTAATTGACTTTGCGCCAAAACTTGGAGTTTTCTACTGCCAACTCAATTCCAAATAGTTGTGCGGTTCACGATTCCGTTTTTTTATTGATGAACTTGTTCAATACCACAAAATGCACAACAAAGTCTGCCATCAATATTCAGAAACAAAAAATCAACAAAATTTGAACAATAAAAAAATAACAAAAACGAAGGATGAATATTCCAACCATAGGATAATGAACTTTCTTGATGCATAACTAGCTCTCGATTGAATCTTGAAGTATAGTCAAAAATTCGACATTTTTGGAAAAAAATTCAAAAAAATTTAGTTCAAAACATTTTTGAATTTCAAACCACGGGCCGAAAAAATTCCAATTTCGGTCCGGCCCGGCCCGGCCCGTGACAAGTCTGACAGAAAGTACTTACTTATCTATGTCATAGAAACAGCGTTCATACATTTTTCTCCTTCTCAATTCTCAATTATTCTCATTTGAGAAAAAGATTGACGTTTTTATTCTACTTTTATATTTTTTCACGCGCACCATGAGAATTTTCACCCTTGAACTAGGTAGAAAAGAGCACCACGAAACCCTCCCTTTTGGCCCTTTTTTCGCGAATAACTTCTTTTAGATCGATTTTCGGACCTACCTCCAAGAGGATTTTCGATTGGCCCATCCATGCTGCGTCGAACCATATAAAAAATCAAATATTTTGGAAATAGTTCCATCCCCCTTTAATCCAAAGTTTGATATTTGATAGCCTACCTTCTTAGCTTCCTCCTTAGTGAACCCAAACTCCGACTCGTGGAATCCTGTCTGCACGATTCCAGGATTCACAGTGTTTACACGGATGCCTTCTGCGATGAGGTCGATTGCAGCACTTCTGGTGTACTGGTCCAAAGCAGCTTTTGCCATCGGGTAGTAAGCAAGGAGGGACCACTGGAAAATATTTAAAAAAATTGTTTGTAAAAAGCAGAAATCACAACATTTTAAAATTATATGATATGTGTCATCTCATTTTGTGAACGTACTTGATGATTTTTCAAATTTTTATCAAATTTTCAAACTTGTCCAAATTTCGGGCCGGGCTGAGATTTTGCTCGGCCCGGCTTCAAGAAATGGTACTTTTTTTAAAACCAAATGTTTTGAATTAAAAACAAATTATGTTTCAAAAAGCCAATTTCTTGGTGCATAAATAGTTTTTGATTGAATTCTGAAGTGCAGTCAAAAGTTCGACATTTTCGGAAAAAATTTTAATTCGAAAAATTTCAAAGTTTTGTTCAAAAAATTTTTGAATTTCAAACCCCGAGTCGACGGGACCGGCTCTGGGCCGAGAAATTCCTATTTCCACCAGGCTCGGATGGCCTGTGTTTGCTAATTCTGAACTATAGGCGAAAATTTGAATTTTTTCGGGAAAAGTTCAAAGAAATTAAAAAAAGACTAATTCTAAATTTTCGCGTAAATTATCCGGGCCTTCGGACTAGGCCTAAGGCCCATCTTTGACAAGTACGATTTAATATTCTACTCACCCCAGCTTTCACCGCTACAATACTCGAAACATTGACGATATCTCCCTTGGTGGCTGCCAGATGTGGACGAGTCTTCTGTGTCATTTGGATCACGCTCTCCACGTTTATCTTCATAGTCTCCTCGTAGGTCCCAAGACTCTGACTTATTCCTATCTTGTTCTCGGGGTCCTTGATTGAGGCACCAGCATTGTTCACTAGAATATTCAGTTTTCCAAACTTCTCCAATGTCTTAGCAATTAGGTCATCTTGTCCGGAAGGCAAGGTGATATCAGCTGGGACAATCAGAAAATGAGATTCAGGGATTCCTGCATCTAAAAGTGCTTGTTTGGAAGCCTCGAGTCGTTCTGGATTCCTTCCGGTTACAGTAACCTTGGCACCTTCTTTAGCGAATAATAGAGCAGTTGCTCTACCGATTCCATTAGAGGAACCAGTGATAATTGCAACTTTTCCTTGGAAACGGCCAGACATGTTTGCGGTAGA
Source organism: Caenorhabditis remanei (assembly GCF_010183535.1). Taxonomy (NCBI): domain Eukaryota; kingdom Metazoa; phylum Nematoda; class Chromadorea; order Rhabditida; family Rhabditidae; genus Caenorhabditis; species Caenorhabditis remanei. Next base: position 16,462,670 of record NC_071332.1, read on the forward strand.
ACAGAGGAAGGTTTTTAGCATTTTATACTTTTGAAATGATGACAATTATAAATTTGTCAACTTGTCTGCCCCGCCTTTGAGTTCACGTGAAAACTTTTGATTTTCAGTTGAGAGACAGAAAAGTGTTCTCTGGTCGAGGGTAAAATTTTGATCTCCGCAGATATTGCTATCTTCATCATTGACACAAGTGATACGCAGGATGGGTAACAGTTTTGTGTCTCGACACAAAACAGAATTGTCATCATTTTGGTTGTGAAGAGAAATGATAACAGACCAAGGAATCAAAATATTACAGACATTGTTTCGATCCTGTATACTGAACATAAATGCTCGTAATCTCAATATTCTTATAGCAATTTTTCAGAAAATCAGTCAGGAAGATAAGATATCATTCTGTCAACAATTCACTATGAATTACCAGCCGTAAAGGTTTTTTTTGCATTGTATAATCTGGCAAGTACAGTAGTCGATTTTTGGTAGATAGGGTTAGTTGAAAACAGCAAATTTTGAGAAAGAAAGAGACTTTCACCAAATTTTTAGGATTTGTATTCTTTTTTAGAAATCCTCTCTTGGCTCCTTTGCCATAAGCCTCCGTTGCAGCCTCATCTCAGCAGCCAATGGAATCCTGCATTGGCATTTTGTCTACCGGTAAATGATATTATTTTAGTAGGTTTTGTTTAGTACTTTTTCTTTTGAGGCAAATTTTCCCTTTACAGTCAAAATGTCCTTGAGTTTTACTTTATATCGTTTGGGCTTGTTCTCACAGATATTCCGAAAAGTTTTTGATAAAGGCGTGAACAAGTTCAATATACTGATACATACCTAGTTTTGAATGAAGCGAGACTGGAAGTCGTTTAAGATTCTGGGATTGGTAATTTGACTGCATAGCTTATTTCAATTTATTCTGTTCTGATATATTTTGAACATTGATAGTTGTGAAGCCACAAGATGGAACATTCTTGAGCGAGAAAACGAAAATCGTCCAGAAGCAACTGATAAAAGTTTTGATCCTCCTGGCATCCAAATTCATGATACTCTGTTTTTGTCCTGAATGTATTTTTTTAATCTCAACACTTCGAGTCCATTTTTGAACCTGGCGGCCTGAACCAGTTGATTCTGATGTGTGCTGCTTTTTGAACTTTTCAATCTCGGCTCTCTTCTAGGGAACCACAAAACAGGAGACGCAGAGATGTCTAGAAGCACACCAACGAATATATAATTTTGTGTCCAGCACAATTTTGGACACATATTTTTCGTATAAAGGCTTCACTAAATCTCCTTCTTCTTCTTTTTCAAATTTTTCCTCCAAAACTATGAAACGCTTTTCTGGAAAAACTGTCATCATCACTGGCTCTTCCAGCGGTATCGGCCGAGCCACTGCTATCCTATTCGCTAAACAAGGTGCCCAAGTGACCATTACTGGTCGGGACGCTGAAAAACTCGAAGATACAAAAAAGGTTATTCTGAAGGTAACATGTAAACCACACGATTTGAATATCGTAGTGGCAAATCTAACGGACCCAAGTGGCTTGGATGAGATAGTGAAATCGACGTTGGACAAATTTGGCAAAATTGATATACTGGTGAGTTTCATTAATTTTTATTGAAAAAGCATCAAATCTAGAATATATACTACATTTTCAGGTGAACAATGCCGGTGCCAATATTGCCGATGGAACCACAAACACAGATCAATCTATCGAGTTGTACCATAGAACATTCCAGATAAACTTCCAGGCTGTGGTAGAGATGATTAAGAAAACGAAGAATCATCTGATCAAGACAAAAGGAGAAATTGTAAATGTATCAAGTGTAGCTGGAGACTCTCAAGCGGTAAGACTTTACTTAAAAATTTTAAATCTGCAAATCTGGAGCATTCCAAAAACTCATTTTTCCAGCTCTCCGCAACTCCATACTACTCTTCTGCCAAGGCTGCATTGAACCAGTATACCAGATGCGTCGCCTTGGATCTTATTCAATACGGGGTTCGTGTCAATTCTGTCAGTCCTGGCGTAGTATCGACTGGTTTTCTCGGAGCAATGGGTCTACCGGATGACGCAAAGGGAAAGGTAAGTATGGGGTAGTCAATAGAAATTTCACGAACATTTTCCAGGTTGAATCCTTCATGGCTTCTAACAAAAACTGTATCCCCGCAGGAGTCTTTGGGAAACCTAATGATATCGCCGAAGTGATTTTGTTCTTGGCGGACCGTAAGCGCTCATCTTATATTGTCGGACAATCGATAGTCGCCGATGGAGGAACTAGCCTAGTGACCGGAATGCAAGCCTATGATATTCAAGATATGATTTGATATACTTTAAATTTTGAACTGTGGCAAACAAATTATTTTTCCATGAAGATAAAGACTCAATTCTATGTTTCGGTACCATATTATTTATGTAATAAATAAAAAGTTTATTATTCTTGCGTCCTGTATCATAACTACGTGTTTTCCTTTATATAGTTGGAGTTGTTTTAGAAAAGGTTTGCTAGCTTGAAAAGAAAGACAAAAAAGAAAGGTCCCACCGAGATTTGAACTCGGGTCGCAAGATTCAGAGTCTTGAGTGCTAACCGCTACACCATGGAACCGGCGGACGTTCCCTTTTTCTTCTGTTAATTTCTTTCTTTTCGTTGGCTTCCGTTGTTGTATAATCTCTGCAGCATATTCGGATTTTAACTATATTACCATTTGCGTATACTGTAAATGCTGTGTTATAACGGCATGCCGTTATATTTTTCAACTGCCTCCCAGAGAAATTTTGAGGTTTTAAAAACTCATTAAATTTAAACGAAAAACCTTTTTTGGGCATTCTTTTCGTTGATCAAGACGTTATCAATCACGCTGCTTCTAATCAGAAACAATAAAAAACACCGGGTATTCCTATTCATGGATTCTGAGTATTGATGGGGTGCCGTTGTAATACAGGTGCCGTTATAATACAGTATTTACGGTATGTATAATAGGTGCAGTACCGACCATAAATATGTCAGATTTCGCCCTTTTCAGTTGCACATGTCCAACTTTGGGAGTGTGTCGTAGTAACACTAACCGTCCCACAAAATACATTTTTTATGGAATCGAACAGACCAAGAGTATAACTCCATTTTTGTAGTTGACAACTTTTTTGTACGGACACTCCCTAAAGAATTGTGGTCACTTTAAGGGGACGGCTCAAAAATCATTCTATTTTGCACTGAAATTTGGCGATTTGAGGGAGAACTTAGTTTGTCGATATGTAACTCTCTAGGGAGTATCCGAACAAAAAAGTTATCAACTACAAAAATAAAGCTCTGCTTTTGTTCTGTATGGTTCATACATAATTTACTTTGTGGGACAATCATTGATACCGTAACACCCTCTCAAAGTTGGCCATTTTCAACTTAACATGACCAAACTGTATATCTTACTGCACGGGGCTGTGCTTCTATTTTGGTGAGCTAATTCTCCATAGCTCATTTCAAGTTTATTCCGGTATTCTGGTCAGAGAGATTTTCAGAATAATGCAGGGACCATGTAGTGCGGACTATGACTTCATGGGATATGAATAGCTGAGTCGTTTGGTATCCTGGCAACAAGAAACATCAAACTATGAATTCTAAGCCACGCCTCTTGACAGCTGATAATTTTGTTTAAAACTGAAGTATTTTAAAACTAAATTGAAAAATTGTTGCATGAAATGCTTATGCATCACCCCATTACGTCTTCACCGCCTTCCGAAAATGAGACTTCTTTCTTCGACACCATGGGAAATTATTCAATGTTAAGTCTAATGTCTGACTCAACTATCTTGTTGTGTATCTACGGTTTTGTGTTTGTTGTGTTCTCTTTTGTAGTCATCACATCATTAATAGTTTTCCCATTGTTTCTTCACCTATACGATAGCCAGCTAGAAAATTGGAGAAAAGTAAGAAAAGAGATTACGATGAAGCACTTTTTGGTTTTTCAGGATGCGGAGTTCTCACTGCTAAGTCACTTGTTTTACGTCCTGAGAGCTTTCCATAAAAAGCTTCTGATTTTAAGTGCAATTTTTATTCCTGTGGTAGCTTGTCTGTTTCTTGGCAGAAGCACTTTGCTACTTGGATTCTCGAGGTAAATAGAAATCTTCAGATAAATACCTTCTATATAATTTTTTTCAGGGTTATAGCATTCATTTTAAACGTGAAAATGATCATTGTCAGCTATATTGTTGGTTTGTTCGGTCAAGTTTACCAGGTTATGATTGCTTGTGAAATGATTAGTCAATCATTGGGAAATAAAGACTTGAAATCTACGACAGGAGATTTGATTGGAGTACAACAATTGAATAGAAAGCGACACATTCAAAATTTGTATCTGATATTTCTGGCGAGAGACTTACTCGTATCTCCAGTGTTTTTTTACAAGTGGGATGACGATTTCAAGTCGAAAATAGACGGAACAAAATACGAAACTTTGATTTTACTGGCACGTCTTGTAGATGCAGTAGGTGCAGCAGATGAAAGCGAGATATATCTATTTTAAATTCAGGTGACTCCATATGCCTTGCACTTTCTGGTCCCCGTATATTTTTCTGGCAAGCCATTTTTGTGTCAGCTTACTCTCCGGTTATAATTATTGTAAATTCAATTTTGGGTGTCTTAGTTTACACTGGATTGGCGCCTGATGTGGTAGGGAACTACTGTAAGAATCTCCTAATTATCTTTTTTGAGGTATTTACTCTCACAAGTCAATTAACCAAGTATGTGATACCCTTGCTAATTCAATTGGCCACTATTCTTTGTTGTAAAATAATTGAAAAGGAGAAACGGCAAGTGTCACACTCAGTTGGTTATTTGGACGCTTCGCAACCAGTGGTTTCGCAATTTCCTGGTTAACTAAAACACGTTATCGTTTACCATGTCGTCCAGGTGATTTCCCTGTGTATGTCGTCAATAAAGGTCTAAAATTTTATTACACATTATAAAAATTCATAAAAATTCAGCCTGTTGTCTTACTAACAGTCGACAATGAATACGTCAGCTGAGAACCCGGACGCAATAGAATTCTAAGGATCCTTTCACAGAACATATAATAGAAAACATCTCGATACGGCTTATGGACTACAATCATGATTGTTGTAGACAACAATCCATGAAATGCAGTCACAATAAAACAGAAATTATTGACTGCTTGGTTGAAATATCCGGAGTACATTGAGAAGACGAGATAGTTCAGAGGAAAGATCAGGATACAGATTGGCATGGTGGTCTGAATGCTCTTTTTTTTACAAATTGAAAACAATTGACCTATTTACATACCTGAATAAAAATCGCTCTGAAAAATATTTTCTGCAATTGAACCGTCTGGTTCGAGACATTCATCAGTTGGGATCTTCCCTTCATATTTCTATGAAGTAACCGGGCAAATGTGACAGATGTCCCTGTGACCAACGCAATCATAATAACCAGAGTGAAGAAAAACAAATGAAAATCTGTAGATAACACAAAGAAATCAGAGTTTGATGTGTATTCGAGGAGAGCTGGGGTTTTCTGAAAATACAAATTTTGAAAGCGTGTTGGGGTACCTCTGATTCCAATAAAATCTCGAATTTTGTAGCTTCGTTTTTGTGGTGGACAACTTTTTTGTACGGCCACTTCTCGAACATATACAGGTTGTGAATCTCCATATAGCATCTAGACAGAAAATTTCTTAACTATAAAAACATGTCATAAGGTTTGATCTACATATGAAAATTGATGTCATAGAGCGGTTTTCGAAAAAATGTTCGGTCCAAATTAAATTTTTCAAAACGAATTTTTGGACGAAAATTTTTCGGGTAGTTTTCGAAAAAACCGGTCGAAAAATTTTGGAAATTTCTACTGCATTTGTCAAAAATAGAGTAACATTGTGATTTTTCGTTTTTTCTAAATTTTTCCTTATTTTGTACCCAAAAAGCTGCAGGGGGTCTGTTCTTGAAATAAATGCAGTTTTCATACAAATTCAGAATTTTCGTCTCCGAAGAACTCTTTTTTTCAGACAGTTTTCATGAAACTTTTTTTCGAATTTTTTGGGTTTTGCGGTCAAAATTTTTCGAATTAAATTTTTTTTCGGTTTACGAAGTTTTTCGAAAACTTCCCGGGAATGTTTTTTCGCACAGCCCTGACCGTGATATCATAAAGATATTCTTCATTTTTCCCTGAAATTCGCTAAAATGTTTAAATTGAGTCTTTTCAAATCTGAGTACACTCCAGTGATGAAATTGAAGATCATAGTCGCGTAGATCAAAAGATGAGATTTGCTCTCCTCTCACCTCCAAAACCTCCTTCATCGCTTCTTTCTGATCCGGAATACTGAAATAACAGGGCAAAAAACACGAGAAAGACGCCAAGTACAAGCTCCCCAGAAACGGGATCCTGAAGAATTTCCAAAATGTGTCACGAGCAAACAGTAAATAATAGCGATTCTCGAGAATCGCTGTGATGGAGACACCGACAGCTGAAATTTTTGATGATAGAGGTTTTTATTAAAATCAGAGATCTGAAAATACTTGGAAATAAAGTGACAATCAGGTAGAGTTGTATGGGTGTTGAAACTCCAAAAAATTTCAAAATACCAATAGATCGACCAACCAGAGCCGGGAATAAGACATAGGGACCTGTTAATAAACTGATAGTTAGGTCAAGGAGCACACTCCAAAAGTGCAAGTTGAGCATTGAAAATTTGACAGATTTCATTGTCGCAGGAGTCTTCAAAATGATACAGTATGCCCCAAATAGGTGGACCGGTACTTCTAGACACGTCATAATATGCAATGCGTTTGCTAGAAATTCTGGAGAATTCATATAGGGAAGGTGCATGGTGAGATACTGGAAATAAAAATAGCCAGAAGGAAATTGATCAGAAACTGGATTAGAATGGACAAAAACAGAAGAGAAAACACATTCCATTTCGCTCCATGAGTAACTGACGTACCCTATAGGCATTCATGTGTAAAGGTGATAAGAGTATACTTTATGAGAAAATTATAGCCTTTATCGGTGCCGATAATAAAGGGGTATTTCTTGAAAAACAAAACGAGTTGAGTATATAACAGGTGTTTTTCTATTCTTATTTCCACATGGCCACTCTATTTGCTTTGAACTTTCCACATATGAGGAAGCAAAAACGATAGGTCCCACCGAGATTTGAACTCGGGTCGCAGGATTCAGAGTCCTGAGTGCTAACCGCTACACCATGGAACCGACGGGACACTCCGGTCAGTTTGCCGTAGAGAAACTAGGTCGCCCTCCACTCCTCGATCAACATGTTTCATTGTGTACATAGGCGCACGGAGAGGGTCAGTTGATCGCCCGGTTCCATGGTGTAGCGGTTAGCACTCAGGACTTTGAATCCTGCGACCCGAGTTCAAATCTCGGTGGAACCTATCGTTTTTTGTTTTTTTGTTCTTTTGTTATGAGCATGAATTGAGTTACAGACAAGGTCTATTTACGTAAACTGCATTCTTCTAAGAATTCTAGATTCAAATTCATTTATTCAATTTTGTATCTAGTTTGTTCTACATCGTGACGTTATGCTCCCTGGCTACAAACTTCAAGGTCTCCGTGTCCAAATTTAGCCAAAAACATCACATTTCGGTTCAATAGCCCGAAGATGATCGCGATTTCTGCTATTTTGCTCAAAATATAAATTACAAAAACTTTATATACAACATCCTTTGAAATACATAAAATGTCGATTTTGTGGTCCAAAAAAATACAGAAAAAACGGTAAAGCTTGACAAGCATGTCAAAATTTCAGAGAAAAGATGTTACTAAAACATTATTAGAAAATGATGAAGTTAAACAAGTGGATAGCTAGCCTTGGTGGCGACTCCACAGTGGTTGTTGCGGTTACGGGCGATGCGGATGTATCCCTTCTCTCCCCATCCGGTTCCCCACGAGTTCTTGACGAGCCAGTAGTCTCCGTGCTCTGGGTCGGTACCGTATCCGACGAGAAGGACTCCGTGGTCGAGCTCCTCGGACGAGCATTCCTCGTCATAGTAGACTCCTGGAAAGAGAATTGATTTGAATTTGAAAATGTTATACTTCCTTCATCCTCTCTACTTTCCCCTCCGCTAACCTATCATTCAAAACATGTGTTATCAGTAGTGACACTAGCTTATCAGTGTCATCCACGCAAATAGAAGTGACCTATCAAGTGACTATCCAACTAACAAACACCCTCCACTAACCCTTCTTGTACAATTGGAAGCTACGGTGTCCTGCATCAATAGCAATAGAAATTGGTCCCTGGGTGGCCACAGCGATTTTGAGTTGCTCCTCATCTCCTTCTGGAAGATCAGTGTATCCCTTGTCATCAGCTCCAACGTCCTTCTTGTTGAAGTGGCACTTCATGTCACGTCCCTTGTATGGGTACGAGTCCTCGGTATCAACACCGTGGTTGTCACGAATGTACTCAAAGGCCTGGTCCATAAGTCCTCCGTTGCATCCGTGGTTTCCGTACTTGGTGGAGCAGTCGACGAGATTCTGTTCGGAGAGCGAGACGAGCTTTCCAAGCTTGCGAGCGTGTTGTCCTTCGAGTGCTCCGGTGGCGGAGAACGCCCAGCACGATCCACACATTCCTTGGTTCTTGACATCGGTGACGAGATGGGTGTCACGCCAGTCGACCTCATCTGGGACCTGGAATCAAAATCAGTGGTTAGGGTCATGTGATGACTGGTCAATAGATAGAATAGTTTCGAAATAAATGCTCTTATCAATAATGCACCAGAGATGACAATTCGTTGAAAACACAAAAGTTTGATGCCTTCTTACCTGAACATTGAATGGAGCCAAGAAGCTGGAAGAGTTCTTGATTCTGGAGTCTCCGTAGAGTCTTCTGTATCCGTTGAGCTTGCGGTATTGGGAGAATGGCTGAAAGTTGAAGATAATACATATGATGCAATCTCAAAGCAGGTGACCATGGTCCCCAAACACTCCGGAGAAAAAGAAAGACAACTGTTGGTTTTGGTCAGTCACAAGATTTTCTCTCTCTCAAGTTTTATCTTTTATCTTTTTCGCATCGAAACGCATTTCGTTTCGATGGGAAAAAAGGGGGAACGCGCCAATCAAGTTTTCCAAGGATTAGAAAGCAAATCCATAAGCGGAACCGCTTATCACTTAGCCTGTCTTGCGACGATAAGCGAGATTTGACCTACCAAGTCAGCGATATGGTTCAATCCCATCTCGAAAGTTTTTCTGCCAAGTCTGTGGTCACGATTGTGATTGTCGATGTGGATGACGTTCTTGACGAAGGCTTCCATATAGACTTGCTCATCGTCTCCAGTGTAGTCCTTCTCGTAATCCTCCTTGTAGTCGTCCCACTTCTCGATAGCCGCCTCGATTTGTTTCGAGAGTTTCGCCGAGTTGACGGCGACGACTACCGCTAGCAATGCCACGAGAATGAATCGGTTCATTCTACAATTAAGGAAAAATGTTTAAAAGTATAAAAGTATAAAATATAAAAAATATAAAATCACAACTCAAGACTCGAAGAAATGTGTTATGAGGCAGGAACATGGCGAGGTTTATGAAGGATCCCAAAAGGGGCGGAGCCTTGGATAGCGAAGAGAGACGAGAGAAAGAGAGATGGCGATCAAACCATCAGGTTATCAGTCAAGTGCTATCAGAAGACGGGGTGCTCGGTGCCGGGGGCTCAGAATAGTACAGGTCAGTGTGTAAAACATGATAATTAATGCGATTAGACAAACTGTTTGAATGACCAAAATAATAAGGGTGGAATCATCAGATATGAAATTTGTACAGGAATGAAATTTATCGAAAATTTAAAATTCTATTGAAGTGAAATAGAAAAAATAGAAAAGTGTCACTTAAAATATTTGTGATGGAAAGATGGACGTTTTTCAGGGCACACACTGACACTTTTATATGTGGAAACTGATAAAAGTGTCAAACTTTTCAAGACGTGTACCTGTCAATAACTACGAAAGGTGGAAGCGCGCTCTATTGTGAATTTATTGAAGCAAAGTTACCAAAGAATACAAAAAATTCCCAATTTCAGTCGTCACCAAGAAATGTCTATATGCATTCTACATATTGTTCTACACATCCAATGAAAAAATGTTCGAAAAGATTTCGCAAAACGAATTACATAATCTTGTCTCTTCCTTATCATAAGGTGTATTACACGGGAACCTGCGACCGGTTTTTCAAACAAAAACATAAGGAAATCTCGGAAGAGAATGGCATCATGTTATATAATCGCCTAAGAAAAATTTTATAACATTTTTCTAAAAGACATGTGGTAGAGTGGTAGAGTAATAAAACCTGGGTCGTTAACCCAGAAAGAAATGATAATGTTTATAGAGGAACCCCTACCATTTTATAGTCGAGGGGCGTGGCCTGCATAACAAAGAACGGTCGGGAAGATTCTGGTGCAGACGAGTGTGTGCACGTGACGGAGGGGCCACCATCTATTACACTATCTAAGTGGCATGCGGCCAAAAGATCAGGTGATGCGGCAAGAAGAAAAGAGAGGTTGGGGTCAAAGTAGAATCTGATGAGACATCTGAAAAGAATCTGGAAGCATCTGGAGATCTATGATTTATGAGATGTACGGTAGTGTGAGAACATGAGATAATAGAGCAATTAACAATTCATGTGACAACAACAGATGGCGTGGAGGACCACATTGCGATATCCTTTCCACATCTTGACGTTGGTTTTTGTTTCTTGCGGCAGAAGAGTTTATGAATGCCTGGGACGATGTGCATTAGGTTGTTGATGGCACCCTGGCAGCAGATCATGAGGAGGAAGGCGATACCATTGTCTGGGAAGAATTTTTTGTCAGAAATTTTTTTCAGAAGCTTGGTTTTATAGTCATGCGCAGTTCTAACAGAATACTATCAATATGACAGTATTTCGAAATTGGGTTTAAGTGACACTAACTAATGAGTAGATTCAGACTTGTAAAAATCGGGCCGGCCCGGCTCGGCCCGGATTCAAAAGTGGGTACACATTTTTAAACAATATTTTTTGAGATATATCGAAAATTTAGATTAAAAGTGCTTGAATTATTATACTTATTCGTTTTTTGATTGAATTTTAAATTTTTTGTCAAAAACTATATCAAAATAGTTTCAGAAAATTTCAAAAAAAAAACTCAAACAAAAAATTCACAACATGTTACGAATTTTGAAAAACTTTCATTATTGGAGTGCGTGCTAAAAACCGCTCTAAACGCTACAATTCCCGTTCTTCTAACTCAAAAGGAGCCTTCGTGGAAGAGTTTTCCCACGCGACCGTGTAGTCCTCTCGGACAAAATTATTTCTCGTTTCCCCACTTTTTCCTACAAACTTTTGTGTTTTTTTTTCAATTTATACCGCAAAACAAGGAAAATTACGAAACTTTATGGGGAAAAACGAGGAATCGAGAAATAATTTTGTCCGAGAGGACTACACGGCGCGTTGAAAAACTCTTTGGCTCCTGGAAAACTGGAATCGTAATGTTTAGAGCAATTTTTAGCATAATCATGAAAATTTCTTAGAATTGTCTGAACTATCATAATCAGAAATAAATTATCTGTTTCCCCCGAGACCTTACCTTGAATATGAATGTCTGCATAAAAAAGTGTTGAGATAACTCCGACTGGTACAATGATAAAAGTGATGTAAACCAGAGCCTGAAACTCAGATTTTTGTTCCCTAACGTTTCTTTTTTTTGTTTCTTACCTGATAAATCAAAACCCCGGTAAAATTCCTCTGCATAATCAACGTTTCCCTCGACACCATCTTTCTCGACTCATAAATCATGAGCAGACAAGTAATGACACTCGTGATGCCAGTGATTGAACAAACAACACCAAAAGTTATCGAGCAGAAATATGGAGTATAAATCTTCCAGTTACGATGGTCCGCGATAAACATGTCCTTACACATGACGAATGGATTTTTGTAGTAGAGAAATGCTTGCTCTCGGAACTCGTTTAGCTCAAAGTGAATTGTGAGTGCAGGGAGTATCGAGATTGCCACGATGACCATGAGCAGGTAGCAACACTGATACATTTTTCGGATAATTTTGACAATGAGATCAAACTTTTTGGTGAAGCGGAGGTCGGAGAGGGTGATAAGTTGATGTTTGACAAGTTGGAGGATGGAAAGTGCCACCACTGTAAGAAATGTTGTTGTACTCTCAGTGTAGATCAAAATCTGAACTCACACAGAACAACATGCGTCATCAAAACTAACGGCAACGCGACATTCATCTCAAAAATTGCCAACAACCCCGTCATATAATAACCGGGTATCGGTGGCTCTAATATCGGACATACGATAACAGCGAGAAGAATCACAAATATGAAATTTCTAAAAATAAGTTTTTGAGATGAAAATATCAAAAAAATTTGTCACGGAAACTCACATCACTATCTGCTTCAAGAACTGTTTCCTTACAGCCTGTACTATCTTCGACTTGTTTCTTAAAATTAGAAATGTGGCCAATAAATAAAAAGGGAATGTGATGATGGGGGATAATCGAAATAGTAGGAACATTTTTGAATGTTCCAGATACTTTAAAGAACAAATCGATGCCAAGTCGCCTTCCATCAGCAGAAATGAGCAGAATCAAGTATGATAATGAAGCTAAATGAGCTTAGAATCCCAAATGAAAAGATTTCAGACTAAAATTACGAGACGAAATGAAAGAAAGAAAAAAGTTAAAACTGATGATTATGTTCGAAAGATCATTGTTTTCAAGTGTCGCGAAATTATAACGTAGTAGTTTTTGGTCTGTGATGATGGTTCTTTTTTTGCTTTGAGAAATGAATTTGTGTCTTTGATTCTGTTTTTTTTTCAATAAAAATTTATTTATACCACATCACGGTCTTCCACACTGCAAAAAAGAACTGCAACAAACGTGAAGTCGAATTATTTCATTTTTTTGCACTCAAAATCCAGTACTTTCAGGTTTTCAGACGTCTGCAATGGATGAAAAAAGGTCCCATCCATCAGAATTGTGGAATATTATGTTCTCTATCGAAAATAACCACGTGAATTTCAGTCAGAAAATAACTTATTTGATGTAGAAAAGCCGATTTTCAGAAAACTTCGAAAAATTTATAATAACTTTAAAAAACAAATAAAAGAAGTTTTTCTTTATCAATAAAATTATTTTCTGACCAAAATTCATGTCTTTAGGCTCATAAAATGGAGAATTTAGTTTTCCACAATTCTTGTGGTTTTTTTCATCCGTTTCGGCGTCTAGAAACCTGAAAATACTGCATTTTCAGTGCAAAAAATTAAAAAATTAAATTAAAACGTAAAAAACCCGGTTCACGTTTTTTGCAATTCTTTTTCGCAGTGTGGGAGACCGTGCACACTTGATATTTATTTATTTTTTATTTAACTATTTAAATATACAGTAAATGTCACTGGAGGTCAGGTAAAGTCCCTCACGAGACTAAACCTGAGAAAAGGAAACCGGGAAATAAGGAGAATTATAAAATACGTGTTGGGCAAGGGGGAAGGAGAATAAAGAAAGAAAAAAAAATCAGAATCGTGCAATATTATTCACAAGAAGAGACTTGAATTCCGATGGGCAAAGGAAATGAGGGACATTAATAGTTAAGGCATTCCAAATAGGTATTACAGTTGAGAAAAAATTAGAGCAATTAGGATTTACACAGATAAGAGACATTGGGCGACGGGAGGAGGAGCTTAACCTGACATGGGTCTCGAGGCTAGGACTTGAATTGTTTTATTCAGCGAAAGGAATTAAAACCAAATTGAATAAAAATTGAGCTCAAGAAACAGCAGGTAAGAAACATCAGGTAGGTGGTCAAAGCTAAGGAATGAAGACGTAAGCGAAATTTGTTTTGACAGTATGAAACTGACGGGAATAATACAAAGTTAATTAGTTATATTGAAGGTATTACTATCACTCGAGTAGAAAAAATCCGAAAATTTTACTTTTCTGGTACCAGTGGACCTGAAAAAGTCTCCACTTCCGACTCACGACTTTCATGTGTCAAATTCAGCTGCTTTTACAGGTCCACTGGTACCAGATAAGTAAAATGTTGGGATTTTTATGCTCGAAGGGTAGTTATACCTTCAATGCTACTAATTAACTATGTCTTATTGCCGTCGGTTTCATAACAAACACAAGAGATAACAGATGAAATGTATAGTTTGCACGGCATAACATACAAATCTTGAAAATTAAACCTTTATCAGACTATTCATTGCGTTTCTAGTGTTTTTTTTCAATTCATTACAATTTTACAAAATAGAACCAACGAGTCTATGAAGCTTATGCTTGTTTTTAGTTTGTCCGCCAAGGCGTCAAATGGACTGATTTTGGTGTCTCCTTCCTTTTGAAATAGGGATGGCTCATATAAAAGTAACACGAAACAATATTTACTCGGCAATCCAGAAGAATCGGACGAATGAGTATGATATAGGACGCATACTTTGTGGCAGAGAAACCAGTTATCTGCAAGCAGTATTTAGTGGTATTTGGTTGCAGTAAATCACGAACCGCAAAAATTATCATAGACGGTATCAAAATTACGCACATTGTGATTTTCAAAGTGGTTTCTGCTTTCGATTTCAGTTTGGAGTTTTGGTCTCTGAAAAACGCTTTGAACAAATGTGTCCTGAGTGATCGAAACTCACATCAATTTCAGATTTCTCATTTTCATTAGCATCATTGATGTCATAACAACAATACAAATGGTGACGATTGCAGAGAAAATGAAGTCAGCAAAGATTTGTAAATGCTGAAACAACTGTGGTTGAATAATTTTGTTGACTAAAATTTAAACGTGGGCAGTACTCAATGACTCATATTTTGTGAGGTGAATAATATTAAAGTTTAACAATTCTTCTCACTTTTCCATAAGAAAATGTAGTCGTTAGAGCTATTGCTCCATACTGAAATGGAAAATCCAACTGGATTCCTACGAAATCATGTATTATATGAGGGAAAGATGCAGCCAGACTGAAGATAAATGAGACAAATGACCAAATCTTAAATACGACAACGCATATCTGAAAACTTGATTTTCTTTTCTACGCTTGACGTGAAAACTCACCTCTGAATGTGTTCTGGGATAAAAAAGAATCAATACTCTGACAAAACAAAATAAAACAGTGTACAATTGAGAAATATAATTTAACAAATAAAGAGCTGCTATAAAATATTTGAAGATGTTATCCGGATTTACCGAAGAAAAATAAGAAGTAACCAGCGATGTGCTGGGAACTCGGCAGACGATGTAATCAAATATTACAGCAATGTGATTACTGAGTTGCATACAAAGAAATGATTTGAACACGTATGGATGGATATCTTTCGAAGCATCTTGTGTACGTGTTTTCAGAAAACACGCCATCATTTTTATAGTACAAAAGATGGATGGGATATAGAAAATTAATAATATAGCCATAATGACGGTAACATAATCGAAATGATAAGAAAAATTCTGATACTCAGGAAAGAAATCGATTCGGAGATATGCATTGATAGGGTGCTCTGGTAGAGCCGCCATTTTGAAGACTGAGTTATTCGAGATCTCATTAAAATTTTTCGGTTCGTTCACCCTTTTTGTTATGGGTTCCTTGTCAGAAAAGTAGGGGTCTGGGAACGACGTCTGGTCGGAAATGAGCAGGATGACGCAAGTTAAAAAAAATAGGCAGAATATTTTCTCACGTGTGAAAGTTCTGCGGCATGTTTACAATAAAGCCTAGACATTGGTTCGTGGGAACGCAAAACACTTTTTCTATTAGTCCGTTCAACAGAAGGTATACACACATTAGTAAAAAACATACTTGCAACCGGGCCTTGTCCGGGCCGTGAGCGGGCCTTTGAATAACTTGCTTCAAAATGAGAATTAGGAGTCGATCAACCTATAATTTGACAGGTTGATCGACTCCTAATTTTCATTTTGAAGCGAGTTATTCAAAGGCCCGCTCACGGCCCGGACAAGGCCCGGTTGCAAGTATGGTAAAAAAAATAGATTGCGTATGCTTCAACACGTAGTAGATGCCACATTCGATACAGACGTAGACCACATGGAGCTGTTTTTCCAACTTTGTCTCGACTGGTCCGCAATCCCTTTCTTCCGTAACTTTCTCCACAACCCCGGAACAATGTGCATCATGTTGTTGACTGCTCACTGGGAGGAGATGAGCAGGAGGTAATAGAGACCATTTTCTGAAATAATTTCAGAGAATGAAAATTTATTTAGAACTGTTAATGATTTATGATCATTTGTTCTATGCGATCGTGTCAAAGTGGTCAAAGTTGGCTGCAAGGATAACTGAAATTTCTATCTGCATTTTCACCTGTACCAAAGAAATCATAATTTGATCACCGCCGTGAGTATATTTCACCTGCTTTCAGATAAAATATTATGAGAATGTCAACTTTTGAAACGTTTCAAATGTGAGTTAATGCAGGTACATTTTTTTGAGAAACAAATCCGCTAGTATTTCTTCTCAACTATTATATGAACAATTCCTTATTTCAAACCGATGGTTTCACTGTAGGAGGAGTTGGAGCACTATTCATCATGCTGTCAACCGTTTCTATGGTTACTCTTCTCATTCTAGTATTCCCATGTTATGTTTTAGTGAATCGGGCAAATCGAGAAAGAGATAAACAGCTATCGGTCTATCCTATTTTAAAACATTTTTATCAATCAATATGTATATTTTACTGTATTATTGGAACCGGAGTAATATACATAATCTATTTTGCGATCTTGAATAGAAAGTCAGAAGAAGTTAGGTGAGAGTTGATGTAAAAGAAATTCAAATCAAGAAATAAATTCAGATTCTATCATGGTCTCGCAACGATTCCAATGATGTTGATAGGACTATTTATGGCTATTTTCGTAGAAACCCATAACTTTATTATAGCTCTGTTATCTCTTCAAAGATTTCTGCTCGTTTTTTCCCGAAACATTGAGAAATATATCAAGCCAACCGAGCAGGAGAGTAACAAGTATCTTATTGGTATATATGCTGCATTTTATATGGGACATTTTGTATATTTTGGTTGGTGCACTTATCAGGTTAATCAGGGTGGAGTTACGGACTCTACATTTCGAATTTATTTAGTAAGAGAATTAAGTGGAAAATTAAAAAAAAGACCTCAACTCTCAGATTTTTTACATTATTCTGAACTCGATACTACTTTTATCTGGATTTTTATACATTCCGATCGTGCTGAAAATCCGAAAGCTAGCAAGTTTATCCAGTACGATTCAAAATCGACACCAGCAGTTCATACTTTATCAGACATGCTCCATAGTTGCCTTCAAATTGGTAATTTTTTCACAAATCACAAAAATAATCCTGTAATATTTTTAGTCCCACTCATATATAATTTGGTATGTGGAGTTTGATGCGTTGCCGGTTTACAGTTATATATTCTTTCTACTCTTTTTCGACTTAATATCTACACCAGTTTTGATTCAAACATCGTATTTACTATGCAGCAAGGAGAATTTTGATATTTTGCAGGAGAAACTCAAAATTGAAAAGCTCAAAAGTTTCAGTTTCACGGCTAGAACTTCACGGGTAGAACCGATAGAGCTTCAGAATTGAACAGTATGAAAAATAATTGTTTTAACTATAAATGTGTACAAGAATATACATAAAATATGATTTAACACGCAGTAGATGCCACATTCGATACAGACGTCGACCACATCGAACTGTTTTTCCAACTTTGTCTCGACTGGTCCGCAGTTCCTTTCTTCCGTAACTTCCTCCATAACCCCGGAACGATGTGCATCATGTTGTTGACTGCTCCTTGGGATGAGATGAGCAGGAGGTAGTAGAGACCGTGCTCTGTAAAAGAGAAGGCTTTTATAATCGTTTGTGGTTCTTTAGAGAAATTAGAAAAAATTTATGATTGAAATCGTTTATTTGAGAGTGATATAATTTTCAAAGGTTTGTAGTGTGTAAGGTTCCGAACAAAGCTTTGGAATGAACCCTAGATTTGAGTGAGTCTATTGCAAGCCAGGCTCATGAAACAGGGTGGGACCAATGAAGCGGCGACCAATTAGATTTTGAGTGGGACCAATTAGGACTCACCTTCAATATGAATGTCCGTATAGAACAAAGTGGACACGGAAGCAAGTGGCATCACTATGAATACGATGCACACCAATGCCTGAATTTGTTTTTTAATTTTGTTGTGTTTTTTTTTTCAAATCTAATGACCAATATTACCTGATAAAGCAAACTGAGTGTAAAGTTCCTCTGCATAATCAAAGTCTCTCTCGACACCATCTTCCGAGAATCATAAATTATGACAAGACAAGTAATGACACTGCTGAGACCAGTAATCGAGCACAATGCTCCGAATGTTATCGACCAACAGTATGGAACTAAGATTTTCCAGTGCCGTGGGTCCGCAATAAACATGTCTGGGCAAAGACATACCGGGTTTTGGAAGTACTGAAACAGAAATTATTTTGAATTACCAATAAAGAGAGTGCCTCCACCTCATAGGCTCCTTTCCTGAACCCTTCCAACTCAAATTCAATGGTTAGAGCTGGTAAGATAGTTGTGGCCACCAGGATCATGACAAGATAGCAAATTTTGTAAAGCCATCGAATGATTTTGACAGGAAGCTCGAATTTTCTAGTATGACGTAAGTCGGATATGGTGACAAGTTGGTGTTTGAATAATTGCATGATTGCAAGAGCGACCACTGAAAATATTTGAATTCCTTAGAAAAGTTCTTTCAAAATATTAATCTAAATGTTACTTACTAGGGAAGGTCATGGAGTCAGTTTGGAGTTATGAGATGTGACTTATATCATTGGAAAGCTGAGAAAATGCTGATTCCAAATATATATTTAATTTTTGTCCTCGAAGCTTGGTATTCGAGAAAAACAAGGTTAAATGTCGGTAGAATAAAAAGTTATCCCCTTCTCGTATGATTGGCCTCGAGAACAAAAACTGAATATTTATTTTGAATAAGCGTTTTCTCAGCTTTCCAATGAAATAGGTCACATCCCATAACTCCAAACTGACTCCAAGACCTTTCCTAGTTAAAACGACTCACTCAGTACAACATGTGTCATGAGAACCAGCGGAATTGCTACATTGGTATCATAGTTGGCGTCGAATGAGGCCAACAAGCCAGTCATGTAATATCCAGGAATTGGTGGAATTAGAATTGGACATACCACAACGCAGAGAAGGACAACGGAAATGAAGTTTCTAAAATTTGGTAAGTTCGCTCTAATGATAAAGTTAATACTCACATCAACATCTGCCTTAAAAAATGCTTCCTGACGGCTTGAACCACCTTCGACTTATTTCTGGTTACCAGAAGCCAAGCGAACAGATATAATGGAATACTAAGAATCGGGACCAGACGGAACACCAAAAACAAAGTTGAGCGGTTCAGATGCTCCATGGAGCAAACTTTGTGCAGGTTTATACTCATTTTCACCAAGTTTTTCGAAATTCGAAAAGAAAATTATTCTAACTGACCATTTTTGAAGTGTGATTTGTGTTACCAACGGAATTCTGATATTCGAAAAGAGACATAGAAGCAAACAAATTTTTGGTGCGGATGTGTGCAAGTGGTAGTTAGATATAATTATTGTGTGCAGTTTTGATATTTGCGAGTTTTAGAAAGGTGAACAAAAAACTGCGTGTAGTTTTCTGATCCATATGATCCGTCTCTTACGCAGCAATCAGATTCGCAGCCCGCGGCTACAAATAACCGGTTTTCCCGAGAATGGAAGCGACGGAGGGTAATAGAAGTAAACATCACATAAGGTCAGGGTCATCTGCTGTTTTCTTTCTTACATTCCATCCATTTTTCTCATATTCTATTCATTTTCGGACAAGATGACCGATAACTCGACACCTATTGCTACGGATAGTCTATTGGAAAATGATAGGAGGTAAGATTTTGTGGGACATTAAAGGATGTACTAAAGTCAACTCTGATTTATTCATGAAATAATGTATCTGTGTCTGTGAGTTCATTTTCATATCGAAAGAATAGCTCAATTCGGATTACACTGAGAGCGATCGCAGATGAGTTTTTTTTTCAAATTTTGTACCTATTTTTGCTCAGTTTTGTTGTTTTCTTTACGTGAATTTAATAGAAAACAACAAAAATTGATAGAAACACTATAAACATTATAGAAAAACGACGAAAACCAGAAAAACGAACATTTTCGAAGAGAAATTTCCAGAATGTTCCACGGCCACAAAAATGTCTAAACTGTTCCGCCGTTCGTTTTTAGCGGGGTATCGACCGAATAAAAAATCTTTCGATGAGAAAATGAACTCACATACATAATTCTATGAAAAAATAAGAGTTGACCTTACTAGGGAAGGCCATGGACTCGGTCTGGAGATATGAATCGTGACCTATACCATTGGAAAGCTGAGAAAACGCTGATTCCAAATATATATTCAGTTTTTGCCCTCGATGCCAGGTATTCGAGAAAAACAAGGTCAAAGTTAGAAAAAATGACAAATTATTGCTATTCTGACACGTGAAAATGTTTGGGGGTACTCGATTTTAGAACTCGGAAAGATAGAACTGCGACAAAATAAAACTGTAACAATATAGAACTGACTAAAATAGAACTGAACAAAATGGAACTGCGACGAAATAGAACTGCTACAAAATAGAACTCTAGTTCGAGTGGAGCGCGTTTGCATTCGTGACTTTTAAGACGAATTATAACCAATTTTCGAGGAGAAAAGTCGACTAAAAACACTTATTTTATGCAGATAAAGTCTTTGTCTATTTAATAGTCAACAAAAAACTGTATAAAATTATATTAGATGAGCCCAATAAGCATTTTCAAAACCAGTGGTAGAGTTCTATTTTGTAGCAGTTCTATTTTGTAGCAGTTCCATTTCGTTCAGTTCTATTTCGTGGAGTTCTATTTTGTAACAGTTCCATTGTGTTCAGTTCCACTTTGTAGCAGTTTTATTTTAGTCAGTTCTATATTGTTACAGTTTTATTTTGTCGCAGTTCTATTTTACCGAGTTCTAAAACCGAGTACCCCCAAATGTTTTCGAATTTTTTTTTGTTGCTATTTTCGAGTGTTAAAAAGACAATAATTTGTCATTTTTTTCTAACTTTGACCTTGTTTTTCTCGAATACCTGGCCTCGAGGGCAAAAACTGAATATTTATATTTGGAATCAGCGTTTTCTCAGCTTTCCAATGATATAGGTCACAACCCATATCTCCAGGCCGAGTCCATGACCTTCCTTAGTTAGTACACCTTTAATTTTCTTCAAAACTCAGAGTGATAATAGTTTGTCAGGAAAAATAGACTGAATGGCGTGGAATGCCACAAAAAATCCAAACATTTTCAGTACCAAAAATTTTTGATAAGCTCAAAAAAACTCATGAAAAATTTTGAGAATTGGAAGAGTCCCGAGCAATTTCGTTTTTGAGTAGCTGAGATAAAGTCGATATTTTTCTCATAAGACGGACCATCTCCATCTCTGTGAAATTTTATGTATATATTTTATTGGCAGTTTTGGAAAGTAAGCATCTTTGGTTTTTCAGGAATGTCCCAAGAAAACGTTCCACCTTGGTCCCGTTCCTAGCTGTCGTCTTTATACTTTTCGTGCTGTTGGCAATCGCCTTTTACTTCGTCCATACCCATTTCAAGTACACTATGAGTAGGTGTTTGTCCTCTTTTTTCCCTGATGATTATCTAGATTTCCAGATAACCGCTACTGTAAAAAACGAGTGATTGGATTTTACGAGGACGAGGGGTCTTCGGAAATGAGGCATACTCATTTTGATAAACTCACCCATATTGTTTTCTCTCACAAGTTTTTGATTGAAAACGGAACGATTGCATTCAAAAATAAAGACGCGTGGTTTCGCTTCTATAATTTGAAAGATATAGCAAAACTGTATTGGAGTGGTATGAAAGTGATGATTTCAATAGGAGGAGACACGCAGTTTTCAGCAGTGATGGCTAGTCAATTGAAGAGAAGGTTAAATATTTTGAAATAACTTTTTTTAACAATTCAGTGTGTATTGCAGCAAACTAGCCGATTCCATTGTTACCTTCCTCGATGAACATAAAACCGATGGTGTAGATTTGTTCTGGAAATGGCCAGCCGCTTCCGACAAGTCAAGTTACTTACTTTTTGTGAAGGAGCTCCGCCAAAAAATGTTGAAAAGGGACAAAGCATATATTCTCAGCGTGACATCGGCGCCCGCGGGGATCCCAGGTTACTGGCCGAATGGCTTCGATTTGGAGGAAATGATAAACTATGTGGATTTTATGAATATTTTCTCAATGGACTTTTATGGACCATGGGGATCGCTAACCGGACCAGCGGCACCACTGTACCATGGAATTGCGCCTAGAGAGAACTTCACCGTGGATTATACCATAAACTATTATGCATGCAAGTTGAAGGATACAAGTAAGCTGAATATTGTGATCCCAATGGACGCGAGGATTTGGAGAAATGTGAAATCGGCGCAACCAGGAAGTGAGGTATTCAAAAGAGCTGAATTGGTCGGTGGCAAAGTTGAAGGAACGATTTACACCTCCAGACTCGTTGCCGAGAATGCTGGAATAAACTTTGCTCCATCTAATTGGGATGAGCAAACCAAGAGCTCATATATCTTTGACGAGAAATCTGGAATTTTCCTAACCTTCGAAAACAAGAAGAGTATTGAGGAAAAGCTGAATTATGTGAACGAGAAAAACTTGGGAGGAGTATGGATTCGATCTGTCAATATGGATGATGGATCGGTTCACCTTCTAGATGATATCAATTACCAGGAGATTTGCTCTTCAAGATCAACCGATACCGTCAATTATCAATGTGTATAACAGTATTTATGAGAGCGCACGATTCACGTTTATGTGTCATTTCAATAAAACTTTAAAACAATTGCAAGCAGAAGTCTACGGGCTGGCATGTAAAAAGACTGTAGAAAGTAGAGGCATACAAGAAGACATAAAGTTGTTACGGATTGATAATTGATGCATTTAGACATGAAATAATAAGAGTGGGCGGATTTGGTACATGGAGTTTAAAAAATGAGGAATAATCTTACTTTTTCAAAAAAAAATCAGCAATAAACGAATGACACATCCCACAAATTAAAAAAGAACAGGTTCTCTTGAGATTGAAGACTGAGGAACGATAGGATTATAAAAGTAGACAGCACCGACGATCGGGGTGATTTGTTGCTGCAGAATTAGAAATGACGGTTTTAATAGCAACTGCTACGGATTGTCTGCTGGAAAAGAATAGCAGGTGAGATTTTAATTTTAAGAAGTTTTCAGATTGATTTTTCAGTTAAAGGCATAGTTGGCAAGGCCCGGCCCGAGCCGGGCCGGGTCGGGTCTTGTCGACGAAATCAGGGCCGGCCCGAAGACCCAGGCAAATTTGCGCGAAAGTCAAATTTTCAAATTTTTTCAGATTTTTTGAATTTTTTCGCGAAAAAGTCAAATTTTCGACTATGATTCAGAATTAGAAGAAAATCTGAAAAATAGTAGAAAATGGTCACATTTTCGATAAAAAATTGAAAAAATTTCGAAAAAAAATTAGGAAAAAAAGGTCATTTTTTGAAGCCGGGCCGGGCCTTGACAACTATGGTTAAAGGTAATACCCCGACATTTTGTCTTTTCAGAAATCGAACAAGCAAACGGTCAACTCTCGCAACACCACTAGCTGTACTTCTGGCCATTCTTGCTGTGCTGACCATTGGATTCCTCACGTTTCTCTTACGGTTCAACAATCCTGCACGTGAGTTCTCTCAAACATCTCATTTAATGATCATTTAATCTGCCTCCTAATTCCAGACAACCGAGATTGCAAAAAACGAGTGATTGGATATTATGAAGACACCGGATCTGCAGAAATAAGGGACAACCATCTTGAAAAACTGACCCACGTCGTTTTCTCTCACCAATTCTTGTCTGCAGAAGGAACCATTGAATTCAGAAACGATAGAGCAAAGTTAAAGTTTGAGAAATTGAGAAACGAAGCAAAACGCTTTGGTTTGAAAGTGATGATATCAATTGGAGGAGGACAACATTTTGGGTCGGTAATGGCTACTGAATGTGGGAGAAGGTTGGAACTAAAATGTTGTCTACTTATATATTTTTAATTTTATTAATTGCAGCAAATTAACCGACTCAATTGTTTCATTCCTAGAAAAGAATCAAGCCGACGGTGTTGATTTGTTCTGGAAATGGCCAACTGCTTCTGATAAGTCAAGTTACTCAATTTTTGTAAAGGAGCTTCGCCTGAAGTTGCTGGAAATGAACAAAGAATACAATCTCTCAGTGACATCTGCGCCCGCGGGGATCCCAGGTTACTGGCCGGATGGTTTTGATTTGGAGGAAATGATCAAGCATGTCGATTTCATGAATATTTTCTCAATGGACTTTTATGGACCATGGGGATGGCTAATCGGGCCCGCGGCACCACTATACCATGGAATTGCGCCGAGAGAGAACTTCACCGTGGATTATACCATGAATTATTATGCATGCAAGTTGAAAGAAACAAGTAAACTGAATCTTGTGATTCCAATGGACGCGAGGATTTGGGAAAATGTGAAAACGGAGCTACCAAGAAGTGTGGTATTCAGGAAAGCCGACTTGGTCAATGGCGTGGTTCAAGCAACATTGTTCAAATCGAGGAGACTGGCCACGGAAACGGGGATAAACTTTGACGCAGCTGCTTGGGATGAGAAAACCAAGAGTTCATATATTTTTGATGAAAAATTTAAAACATTTTCATCATTCGAGAACAAGAAGAGTATCGAGGCTAAACTGAGTTATGTGAAGGAGAAAAATTTAGGAGGAATCTGGATTCGATCGGTCAATATGGATGATGACACGTTTAGCATGTTAAATGACGTGAATTTCAGTGATTATTGCTCTGCCAAATCAATCGGTACTGTCAATTATCAATGTGCATAACATTATTTATGAGAGCGCATAATTCACGTTTTTGTGTTACATACATAAGTTATTTTAATAAAATGTTTAAACAATTGCAAGCAAAAATCTCCGGCCAGGCATGTGACGAGTCTGTGAGTAGTAGAGACATAGAGGAAGACATAAAGTTGTTGTGGATATATAATACATGCAATTAGACATGAGGTAATTTCTGAATAATGAGGAATGATCTTAATTTCTCAAAAGAATCAACAACAAACAATTTAATCATCAGTCAGCCCACCAATTCAAAAAAGAACCGGTTCTCCCGAAATTGAAGACTGAGGAACGACAGTGTTATAAGAGTTGGCCGCACAGACGGTCTGGTGATTTGTTGTTTATTTTTTATACTGCGTTGGAAATGGCAGAGAATTTAAGGGCAACTGCTGATGATCAATTGTTGGAAAATGGTAAGAGGTGAGATTTTAATTTGGAATTTTGGAGATTGAGTTTTCAGTTGAGAGTAATATCCATCCAACTTGTCTCGAGAAGTGTCTATATTTTATTTTTCAGAAACAGAACCAGCAAACGATCAACTCTTGCAACATTAGCTGTACTTCTGGTCATTCTTGCTGTGCTGGCCATTGGATTCCTCACGTTTCTCTTACATTTCAACCATCCCGCACGTGAGTTTTTTCAAACATCCTATTTAAAGGTGTATTAAGGGCAACTCGGATTTTTTATAGAATAATGTATGAGTGTCTGTGAGTTTATTTTCATATCTATAGAATTTTGATTCGGTCCTATCCCCACTGAGAATGAACGGCGAAACAGTTTGCTCATTTCTGTGACCGTGGAAAATTCTAGAAATTTCACTTCGAACATATTGGTTTTTCAGATTTTCTTTTTTTCTATCATTTTTTGTCGTTTACTATGAAATTCATTGAAAGAAAACAACAAAAACGAGCGAAAGTAGCAACAAAATTTGAAAAATAAACGAAATGCCCAATCTCATCTGCGATCGCTCTCAGCGGGTTTCAGACCGAATAAAAAATTCTTTGGATATGAAAATCCATTGACAGACACACATTATTCTTTGAAAATATCAGAGTTGATCTTTGTAAACCTTTAATGCTAATTTAATCTGAGTCCTAATTTCAGACAACCGAGATTGCAAAAAACGAGTTATTGGATATTATGACGACACCGACTCGGCAGAAATAAGGGAGAGCTATCTTGAAAAATTGACTCACGTCGTTTTCTCTCACCAATTCTTGTCTGTAAATGGAACCATTGAATTCAAAACACACCGGACAAAGCTTAGGTTTGAGAAGTTGAGAAACAAGGCAAAAGGCTGTGCTTTGAAAGTGATGATATCAATTGGACATGAGCTTCATTCTTTTTTAGACAATTCTACTGAATTTGACAGAAGGTGCGAATTTTTAAAATTTTATCTGCATATGTACTTTAAATTTTATCAATTGCAGCAAACTAAGCGACTCTATTGTTTCATTCCTAGAGGAGAATCAAGCCGATGGTGTTGATTTGTTCTGGAAATGGGCAACCACTTCCGACAAATCAAGTTACTTACTTTTTGTGAAAGAGCTCCGCCTGAAGTTGCTTGAAAAAAACAAGGAATATATTTTCTCAGTGACAGCTGCGCCCAAAGGGATTCCAGATAACTGGGCGGTTAGCTTTGATTTGGAAGACATTATCAAACATGTGGATTTCATGAATATTTTCTCAATGGACTTTTTTACACCATGGAGATGGCAAACCGGACCGACGGCACCCCTGTACCATGATATTGCGCCGAGAGAGAACTTCACCGTGGATTATACCATGAATTTTTATGCATGCAAGTTGAAAGAAACAAGTAAACTGAATCTTGTGATACCAATGGACGCGAGTATTTGGAGAAATGTGAAAACGGAGCAAACGGAAAGCGAGGTATTCAGAAATGTCGAACGGGTTAATGGTAAGGAGATTAATGCAACCATATACAAATCGAGGAGACTGGCCACGGAATCTGGGATAAAATTCGAGGCAGCTGCTTGGGATGAGAAAACCAAGACCTCTTATATGTTTGATGAAAAATCTAGAACATTTTCATCGTTTGAGAACAAGAAGAGTATCGAGGCTAAACTGAATTATGTAAACGAGAAAAATTTAGGAGGAGTATGGCTTCGATCTCTTAACATGGATGATGGCACGGTTAGCCTGCTGAGTGACGTGAATTTCAGTAATTATTGTTCTGCCAAATCAATCGATAAAATCAATTATCATTGTTCACTCTAAATGTTTTCATTAAAGCGCACTTTCTATTTTAATGTATTTTCATAAATATATTGTGAATTTTATTTTGAAAAAATTTATTTTAAAAGAAAACTCAGACAGAAGTATTCTCAACGATAACCGTAAACACTTGAACTTGCGGTGTTGAATGTATATCCAGACGATCCGCGTCCACAATGATTCCGATCCGTCGGGATTTCGGAACACAATTATTGTAAGTTCTAAGAATACGCGATCTCACGAATCGATGTGCCACTATGAAAATTATAGTGGAAATTGTGCCGTGATGAGCGATAAACAGTAAAATTGTGAGGGATGCTGAAAAATGTTAAAATTGTTTTTTGGTTTGACCAAAAAAACTCACTGGACTCAGAACCTGGTGTCTTCAAAGCCAGGAAGCATATTGGTAGAAACAGTAAGAAACAAAATAGCAGGACAACTTGGATCCCCAATAACGACAAAAATCCGGTTTGGATCTTCCAGAACTTTTTTGAGATCTTTGCTTTTGACTTTTTCAGGATACTGTAGACTCCTGATAGGTATCCAATGGAGAAGATGAGAAAAATAACCAGCAAGAACACAATCGATATTATCGATATCACAAGACGCCATGATTCGGTGTCCAGGAAAAAGAAAGATGAGCAATTGATTTTTACTGTTGTCTGGAATATCAAAATTCGGGAAGAAATTTAAAAAATCAAGCCACCTAGGGGACTCGAACCCCTGACCTTAAGATTAAAAGTCTCACGCTCTACCAACTGAGCTAACACAGGTAGACCGCTAAGTCCCAAAAACGGACGACCGACGGCTGAGCGGCCGCATACGTGCGAGTGGCGAACCAACGGCGGCTAAACAACCGCAAACGGGCCAACGACGGTCCGTTACCGGCCCGCCAAATAACTGTTAAAAACCAGTCAAAAAATGGATTTTTGAAATACTGCTTCAAAATCATTGTTATGTCATTTAGAGTCAGTAGAAGTTGTTTGAAGCTATCATTTTCTTGTTATCGACATGTTATGAAGCAAACGGACGAACAACGGGTTAATGGCGGCTGAAAAACGGGCTAATGGCGGCTTAATGGCGTCTCAAAGTACTCAGACAGGCTTAGAAGGTATTTAGTATAGAAAAATCACTGAAATCTATACAAAAGTAGTTTTAGTGTTCTAGTAATTCAATAAAAGTCTAAATGGTTAATTTTTTCAACTAAGTGAACTTATATAAAGAAATAGTGCTGCTAGTGGTTCAACGAACAGCTATAGAGCTAGAGGATGTCTATACTTGGTTTATTGACCTTGTACAACATTCAGCTTTTCATATTCAAGAATTTTCTAAATCACAAAACCGAACCAGAAGGATACTTTATTTAGTGAAGCTTCTATTCACAATCTCACTAGTATTACTGTAGTATTCGCTATCTGATCACTTCCTATTTTCATTCACTATCAGACAAGTTTCAATTTAAAAACAAATTTAATCCAAGAATTATCAGGCTTTTTCATTTTATGTGTTTTTTTTTTCAAAAAAACCATCCTTTTTCATGAAATTTCCGGGTATTCGCATTTTTCGAGTTGACTCGTTGAAGCTGAAGCTCGCAACGACACTCCGAAATTACGGCAGCGCGCCTTGTTTGTCGTAAATCGACACTGAATTTTTTCCGCGTCAAAATTTTATTTCGTTCGTTTTCCTTCAATTTTTATGGTATTTCTACATTCTTTTTCTACATTCTTACATTCTTTTCAGTAAAACAGGTTTATTTATCTGTCAAAAACGTTTTCACTCGTTATTTATTACTAATTTCGACGAAATTGTCTATTTTCAGGCTAATCGAGAATTTCGTCGTCGGCGCGACCTTACTGGACACCAAAAGCGAGAAATTTCAAAGGATTCGTAAGGTTTGTATCAGATAATTGCGAAACCTAAGTGTAAAATGTGAATATTTTCAGCAAATGTCACTGGAAGTCCGAAGTTTGTGTCTAAATCGACAAGCGGAAGAGCTGGTTAATCGATATGGAGAAGAAGTCTTCAGTGGACTCAGTGGAAACCAAAAGTATGATAATCGCGCTTTTTCAAATAGTGGAAACTTAGCTAGTATTTTTTCAGAGATCAAACGGTCAAGGTCAACATGATACACTATTGTCGAATGGCGATTGCCACCACTAGGCAATGACATCAATGGAAACGGAAGGAGGAGCAATACAGCAACAACAACAATCATCTGGAGGAGAGGGACCACGTCTTCATCATCATCAAACCGACATTTTTGATGCCGATGCAAACGACAGTGGAAACGAACTATCGATGGGAGGAAGTAGTAGTGAAGTCTTTGTAGCCGATTCAATGTCCCATCATCGTGGAGAACACTCGAAGAATCATCATCATCAAGACAGTCTTCTCGGTCAAACGGCTACTTCGTCGATTTGGGGATTTCAACAATTCACTGGTTCTCTGTTCGATACCTCACTTCAATGCTCTCATCATGCGCACCATGTTGTCAAATGATTGAGTGATAAGTAAGTTGTCCAATAACTATGAAGTGTATTGTAACTTATTCTCTTTCAGATTGGTTTGATTCGACTACAAGCGAATTCATCTCAACGAAGATTGGACATCAAGAGAAGCCACGAGAGGAAAAAGTGAAGAAAGTCACTCTCGACTCGCCTGTTTGATGCGGAAAATCGACGAGCACCGAGCCAAAAG
The DNA here is from genome assembly GCF_010183535.1 of Caenorhabditis remanei. Taxonomy (NCBI): domain Eukaryota; kingdom Metazoa; phylum Nematoda; class Chromadorea; order Rhabditida; family Rhabditidae; genus Caenorhabditis; species Caenorhabditis remanei. The sequence continues at coordinate 16,492,544 of NC_071332.1, forward strand.
GCGAATTTTCTAAAGTCTCAGTCACCTAGTTTTGATGTTTCTTTAAAAAATTATTTTTTATAAGTGTCAACATTTTTTGTTATTAATTTTGTTTTGTTAATAAATAAGTATTAGTAATAACGAGTACTGTTCGCAAAAAATCATTTTTAACAAGCCTAATGGGGACCGGGAAGGGACCAGAATGGGTTGAAAACGGATGAAAACCGGTCCGTCAGCGGCTCAAAAAGCGAGAAAACGGGCCGTCTACGGATGTTCGACGGACCGTTGGCGGCCCGTCGGTCAGCCACAGAATGTTCGCCGGTGATCCGGCGCTGGTCCGTTTTTGGGACTTTGCGCTCTACCTGTGTAAGGAGGCTCCGTGCGTTACATTGAACAAGGGCGTAGAAGAAAAGAAAGGAAACTCACCTTTTCCACTGCACCTCTCAACCTTCGTTGCACATCTCCTTCTCCGAATCCAAGTGTTAGAAGAAGACACCAAAATGAGAAAAGAATAAAAAAATAGAGAACTTTCAGAAGGCATCTGATCAAGAAAAACATCTTCTTCTCCTCCTCGAAAGCCACAACTGCCAGCTTTTCAATAGCTTCGCACCGGGTGTTAATGACTTGGACCAGAAAGAATAGCATGACTCAAATTTCAGATATTAGTGGAAATTTAGAAATTTAGAAAACTTACCTAAATGCCCATACATAGTGATAATAATCGACCACATAGGGTTCAACAAATCAAATAATCGAAGGAATCCTGTAGCATGGAATCCCCATGCATGAGTATGTATTATAGGTGCGATTCCAGAGGAAAGGAATAATAAGCTGAGATATTTGCTGGAATAAAAATTTTAAGTATGACTTATACCTAAAACCTCGTAACTAACCATATCAAAAAATAACCGTAGGCTCGTTTTGATGGTTGCAGGTGTTTACTCGATTTGTAGGCCAACACATACCCGGCAAAAATGAAAAATGGTAGTGAGAAAAGTGGGGAGAATTTGAGAACCACTAAGGTTCCAGAGATCAAAACATCAGGTTCACAATCCGCTGGCATCGTTCTTTGAGATCAAATATGATGGAAATCCTGGAGAGATCCTGAAACCACCGGAAATGAATTCAATTTCCTGCAGAATGGGCGGAGCTTCGAAATGGATCCGGAAATTGAAGAGAAGAAAAAGGTGGAATCTTGAAGAAAGCAAAAATTGTACATTGGAACAGAACACGTGGGAAAAAAGGGGGGGGGGGGGGAAGTACAACATGAGTACAAAAATGAGATCAGTTGGAGAACGAAAATGACAACGGGAAAATATAATGGATTGGTTTTTTTGAGACAAAATGAAAATTGACATTTGGAAAGAGTCATGCTCCACTTTTCTCACGTCAGATGTGCGCCAGTTCATCTAGTTTTGCTATAATGGGCTCGTGAAAATGCTCCGGAGATTTTTAAAAAATTCGAAAACTGTGTCTGTGGGAAAACGATTTGATATGAACTATGAGAGGTGAATAACTGAACACAAATGAGCAATGCAAAGATCAGAGCTGTGCGAAAAAAATTTACGAAAATTTTTTTAAAATAACTTTTTTTAAAACTTTATACCAAAAAATTCGGAAAAATTCGAAAAAAAAATCAAGTTGTTTTTCGGAGGCAAAAATCTTGAATTTGTATGAAAACTGTATGTACATAATTCAAACAAAGACTCCGGAAACATGTTTTTGAGCACGAAATTGGAAAAAAGTTTAGGAAAATCGTAAAATCACTATGTTTATTACTTAATTATCGAAAACTTCAGTAGAAAGTTCAAAATTTTTCGACCTTTTTTTTCGAAAACTATACGAAAATGTTTCGCCGTAAAAAAACCGAAAAAAGTTTCCGCTGTGAAATCTCAAAAAATTCAAAAAAATGGGCTCTATATTCTATTTTGAGCCAAAACAGGTAACATTCAAAAAATCAAAATTCCAAGTCTACATTTCACATAACGGGAAAAGTGTCTTGAAAACACACAAATTGCCAAAAAAAAAGAGCCTAGACAACATATCGACCAAGATTTGTTATAATATTACTGGAATTTATTAACTCTGGACAACAAAATAAACACACTTATTAGATTGATCATGATCAGCATGTAATTTTTCTTAAACAAAAATATGAAAAACGTTGTGGTATGTCAGGTTAAGAGAACCGATTGTTTTGGACACTAGCGTGAGAAAAAGGTTTTGGTCACAAGATTTTTTTGTTAAAGATCAGGAGCAAACATTTTCAGACTCAAAGCTTAGAGTCCTCTGGCTCCACCTCGACATCAATATCCCAAGCAGTTTGTGGCTGTCCTTTCGAAATCTCTTCGGGTTGTATGCTAGAGGAAATTGGTTTTTTGGAGTGGGCGCCGGAGTCCGCACCCATGCCAAGAATAGCTTCAATCAACATTTTCTCGAGTCTGAAAAGATGGAATTCTGGGAAATCCTGGAGCACTCTACTCACTTCAAGGTGGACACTTCGAAAAGGCAACTCCAAAAGAAGGCGGCAATGTAGGAGAGTACTGTAGCAGGGATCGCGTAGTAGCAGTACTGAAATGCGGAAAATTTATTAGGTTTCAAGTGAAGTGAACTCACCACTTGCCAAGCGTTATAAAAACGAATAGGCCGATCTCCAACGTTCAGGAAGTAGTAGAGAACCAGCCAGTGAACAATGTAAGCGCAGTAGGATAGTCTTCCGAATGGTTGCCAGATGGGGTGCGACATAAATGCGTTAATTGGGCCTGCAATTAAAAAATTTTTGTAGTTAAGAAAGTGCGCTCAAATGAAAAGGCTTATAACTTGCAAACCGGGCCGAAACGGACCGGCGCGTAACTCCCTTAAAACTCAATACTATGAGGTGAAATATATACCAAAATGTAGATCTCGGAGAGTTCTAGGTCCGTAAGTCACAACTGGTCGAGTAGCCTATTAAACAAGTGCAAAAAACGCGAAAAGGACCAAAAAATCCATTCTAGCCCGACCCGGGGCACATTAACAATTCGCCATCCTACCCGTAGTTGGTCACGGACAGAGAACTCGCCGAGATATACATTTTGGTACAATTTGAGCTTGTAATATGAAGTTTTAAGCAAGTTATGCCGCCTGATTCACATGCACGTATGATATCAACCTACCTCCCCATCCAAAATGGTTCGCAATGATAACCCAAGCCACTGCGATCGCCCATCCCAATCTCGAAAAACTATAAAACGTTCCCTTCGCGAATGGACTCCAATATGACCCATTATCATAGTCATAATTCGAGAACAAACAAGCAAACCCAATTCCAATCGCTACTATCCAACAAACAACAGATATCGCCCAGTTCAATCGGATCTTTCTATTTCCATAGGTGGCGATGATATATCCTGTGAGAAGACCGATCAAGTAAGGGGTACAACGAATCCATGGACGTTGATACATTACATTGGTGAACTCTCCGCTCGGGCTAAAATCAAAAAGTATGGTTTTCAAACTTCCAAACTATAAAACTTACTCGTCGTGATACGAGTCAGCGGCCATGTTATCATAAACTCCATATAAAATATATGTAGTAATAATACTTCCAACACACCCAGCTACAATTGTGATAGCTCCTGTAAGGTAAGTCAGAAAAATATAAGTGAGTTCCTTCCCGGTATGTACCTGCTGCAAAACTGAAATAAAGCGCGATCAGAACGACTGGAGCCAAGATATACAATTGTGTGTCAACAGCCAAGTACCAGGAGACTCCATAACAAGTTGTCTTCTGATCCGTGTCATAGTTGTTGATGTAGATCAAATTTCTCCACCAGTTGTGCCTGCACCCATCGGTTTGGCGGATTAGGACATCTAAAAAAATTGAAAATGGTTCAGAACAGATTCCAGGCATACTAGTCAGCCGGACTGACTCGTGCCTGGGCGTAACTCGCTTAAAACTCAATAATCTGAAAACTAATGATATGAAAACAATACAAAATGTAGATCTCGCCGAGTTCTATGTCAGTGACCTACTACGGGCCGGATGGTTAAAAAGTGCCGAAACGCAAAAATGACAGAGAAACCCATTCTAACCTGGCCTGCCATACATTTACGACTAGCTATCCGACCCGTAGTGGGCCACAGTTGTAGATCTTGCCGAGATCTTCATTTTGGTATACTTTTCAGCTCATAATACTGAGACTGAAAGCAGTTAGGCCTCAGCCCGGTTTGCAAGTATGATTCCAGAGATTTCGACTTACTCCACATCCACGCTGCGTACGGTCCCTGGATATACGGGCCATACACAACAAAAAATCCGATGAAAAGCATATAAGGCGGAGTCAATCTGAGATACCGATGAAGGTAGAATAGAATCCAAGTCAATGGGCTCTTGATTTGATGCGGTTTTGGTCTTTGCTTGAAAAATAAATATGCAACAACGATTCCAGAGAGCAAGAAGAAAGTGTCCACGGAGAAAACTGCGTTCAAAAATAAATGGTTCCAAATGTGCTTGCTCACGGAAGCCAAGGGTAGAAGAGTGTCTAGAAACAGACCAAATAGCAGAGTAAGACTTTCCTTTAGAACCTTACCCTCAAAAGTGAAATACATCAACGCGTGTCCTGCTACTACCCAAGACATTGAGAAGGCTCTGATACAGTCTAGGGACTTGATGAATCCTGGTTTCTGCTCTTTCACTGACAAGATTTGACCGGCGTTTGTCCAGAAGGAGAAGGCAAGAAGGAATTTCAGAGCGATGTTTTTCTCCTCATCACTGCTTTTTTCGTAGACAGTTTCCCGGAGAAAATCTACAGAGGTGGCGAGAATAGCAATAGAGATCATGATAATCATGAAGACTCTGCAATCCTTGAGATGATTTTTTATTTGTTAAAACCATCACTAACTTACGTAAAACCCCAGAACGCTGAATCCTTCTCTACCTCCCGATGCACACAAAGAGCAAGTCGTGCCGTGAAAAGTTTCGAGCCCAATTGGTTATACAAAATCGGAAGATCTCTATGCTTACAAGTCCTCGGCATGCAAACTGCTGATCGGAATGGGAGAGAGGAGAACGGGTTTTTGAATTTTGGGAGAAGTGCCATGTAGCAGTAATTTGTTTCGTATTTTATACCACTAATCCGCTCGCATTCCTGGTAAGATCCCTCGAATGTGTTCTCGAGCTCAAGGAGCCCAGGTTCGAGCAGGCGGCCGAATGAGTCGAGTTCTATAAACTTGGGTTTTAAAATGTCAGCTGGTTTTGTTCACAAAAATTAACAAAAACTTACGCTGAACTGCAAAAAGATTCTCTTTCAAAACATTCGTGTCACATTTTCCAGTCGCTATACATTTTCCAGATTCCAGCTCGAACTTTTGCAAAGAGCTCAACCACAGTTTTGTGTCTTTAGTACAAACGGCAGACACACCAGTGTAGTTTAGATGAGGAATAAGAGGGAGAATAAGTTCCTGGAAAAAAACGAAAACACAATTAAAAAAAAGCACCCGATTTGACAAAACCTACCTTCCAATCAGTGGAACGTGTGGAAGAGACTGTGGAAAATAAAAATAAAAAGGAAAATAAAGTTAGAAACTGAAACATTTTTTGCCTTCCATTTGATAGTGTGATACTCCTTAAATAGGTGTGAGACGCAGTGATAAATCAACTCTTGAACTGATAAGAGTTTTTAAGATCAAGACATCAAGTTTTGATAGAATTTTGATAGACTCAAAGCAATTTTTTGAACAGAACAGAAAAAAATTGTATTTTTTTTAAATTCTCAAATCAGGTCCCACCTCCTCAGGCTGCTGGACCACCATCCCTTTCTTTTTTGTCTCTTTTCAAAAATAAACAATAAATAAATCATGTTCTGCTCAAAATTCTGACAGTGTGCAATCATTGTCTTATCACTGACGAAACAGATGATTAGGGGAGGGGAATTAGGAAAAATGATGAATCGGGTTTTACTAGAGGTGAGTTTGATCTGAAAAATGAATCATGGGAAATGTTTATAGGAGTTGCAAGAATTTACAGAGAGTGGGAAACTTTGAAACAAGACGTTTAGAAATCGAAATAATCCAATAAAACAATTTTTTTGAACAGAGTGTTTGGAATTTTTAACGTGGCCCAAATTTCCATGACGTTGACGTTTGGAAACCGAGACATTCCGACACTAAAGGCTAAAAAAACTCTGAAAAATATGGCATTTTTTGAGTAAGTTTGATCTGAAATGCTTTAATTTCAGAGACGGTTTTTTTTGTATCGTGTCGAAATGTCATGGTTGCCGAATGTCCAAACACCTGGATTGGCAACACCCATCTGATGGGGAAATATAAAAATTAGGAAATGATGCAATGAAAAACCGGTTTTCACTTTCATGAAAAACCGGTTTTCACTTGTTTCAAAGTCCCGGTGGAGCACACTGGTTATGACAATTTAGACAAGCATACTACTTTGGACTTCTGGAGCTGTAACACGATGATGAAGATTCACAGAAGCATTTTAAGAGCATATTTTGTTTTTATAAAAGTTACGCAACATTTTTGACTCAAAAAATCATAGGGTCCAGTTCAAAAATAAAAAGTTTTTTTTCGGATTTTCAAATCAAGATTAGGAAAAATCGATAATCTTAAAAATCAGCTAAAATCAGCTCAAACAAAAAACTCATGTCGATTTTACTGGATACTTCAGCTATCTTTGAAAAAAAAGTTTACGCAAAACGGACTTGTTTCAGCTGAGATATTAGGCTGATGCATAAGTTTCTTTCTTTTTTTGGGTAATTTTTGGTATGAAATTTCTAGAAGACTAATAGTTCACATAATGAGAAATATAGTTGGTCAGTACCTTTAACTCATTGTGATTTTACCTGCGACTTGAGGTCCGTCAACTGCTTAATCTCAGCCGTAGACACGTCAAAACACTTGAGGAACCCTTTTTTGGTACCATTCTTGGTCTCCATTTTTTTCCTAGAAAATGTTGACGAGAGTGGGTAAACTTATTAGAATTAAAACAAACAAAAAGATTCATGTTTAAAAATATGATAAAAACCTTTGATCTAAGCAACGCTAGTTCAATGCCCGTCTCTGAAGAAAGGTGAGGAACAGAAATTTAGGGATGTGCGAGTGTTTTCGATTTTTCTTCATCGCTAGATATGAAAATTGGTAGAAATGTTTATTATTGAGTAGAGTAGACATTGACATTTCTAAATTTATTTTGTTTCGGATATTCACATCATTTCTCTTTTTTCGCAAGAAGCCTGAAATCAACATCATCAAAATCACGTGATTTTTGAATTTGATGAAGCCTTCTGCTCGTACCTTTGAAGCAATCCATTAGATCTTTTGCACAATTACAGAGCAATGTATCTACTGTTAATTACTTGTAACAAAATAATTCAGACTTGTTTGTAAGCGTTGAGAAGAGACCTAGACTCCACCCAGGTCTAGTACACAAAATTTCTGAGAAGCGCAAAAATCATAGCAAACACATCACCCAAATTGTATCACTTAATATGATGACTTGGCCATAAACTTTTTATGGCATAACTTACTTATGTTATCCTCTACCTTTCACAAATAGTTTGGTATAAATGCTGTCTCAAATTTTTCTGTAATCTGTGTGAACCCAGCCGAACCATGATTTCTTGTTGCTGTCGAGCGTCTGATCATAACTTTTTTATTTTCAACATTCCGATGAAAAACTAAAGTGTGATAACAAGATAAAGTTTTGTTCTATAAATTGCATTTAAATTTTTATGAAGATCTCTGCATTTTGATATCGATGAGACTAGAATCAAAAAACTTACCAGAATACACATTTGGTTGGCGACCGAAAAAGTCATCGTTTTCACGAGCGGACTGTCGATGCACTAACTTGAAACATTATGTGTTAGCCACTAAAGAGGTCATTAGAATGCAAAAAAGTTTGGGTTGAGAAACAATCTCTCCGCTAAGAGACCGAGGACCAAAGTCACACCTTCAAAAAAGAAAGAAACTTATGCATCAACCTAATACATGTGAAAGTATGGAGGTATACTCACTTATGCTCGCTACTGTACATACTTGGAATCAGCGTTTCCTCAGCTTTCCAATTATATAGGTCACGTCCTATTCCTCCAAACTGACCTTCCCTAGACAGTTCCACTTTTTGAACGGTTTTTTTGATAGCAACGCTGTTCCGAATCGTCTCGGTTCCGAAGTGGCTCTTTTTCGAGTCCACACATAAATTGTTCTATTTTTAAACCCCCACTTTTATTCATTTTCAGGTAACCATCAATTATCTCTCCTGAGGAACAAATTCACAATTCGTATTACAACAAGCTTTGTCTTTTTTCTAACATTTTGCTTTAATCTCCTTCTTCTCCTTTTCACCAAGCCCCGTCTGAATATTTGTGAAGTTTAGTTCATAATTATCACTTTCGTCGCGAGAAATAGAGAGCAGTCATGCGGAAAAACGAAAAGCTTACAATCAGGATGAGAGGTATTTTGAGTATTTTGACATTTGTCTGGAAGGCTTTTTGTTTTGCTTCGATTTTCCATTCTTTAAGGTTAACAATTTATTAGTTTTGGTAATATACAATCAATTCAATAGCATTGTAATTAAATGTTTTTAATTGGTCTTCTCTAATCACTATGCTCCTCTTCTTCCCAGTTGTCCATACTTGTTGCGAGATAGTAATATTTACATCCGAATCCTCCCTTATCCACTGACCCCAATTCTGGATAACTTCTAGAACCAGATTCGCGATTCTTTTTAGTGGTTTCGGTAGCTTTTTCATTTGGAATTTCAAAATCGAGACAGCCGGAATCAGCTCCAAGAGATGGTTGGCTCATCTGGAAAAAGAAAAAGATGCGTGTAGTTGCTATAGAAACGGAAGACGGGGTGAGGAAAGAGAAAGAAAATGAAAGCGTGCTAGCCCTTAGCTCTTGAGAATGAATTGTGGGAGAGGTGATCATTAGTAGTAGAGAATACATATGCATGCTAAACAAAAGAGAATTTTTGAGAACAACATGAAGGGAAAACATATTGAAGAAATATAACTGGAAACAGACTCTCTAGGGAGATCTCTGACTACATTTTTTCATCAAGCAACAGACCTTTCTTAGAAGGTTGTCTACTATGTATTTTCAAAAAACTTTTCTATCAGAGTCTTTCACAAAAACTACAGTAGACCTTGTGAAAATTTTTCTCTTAAACTTTCTCTCCCTTGGTTTCAATTTTCAGCTGAAAACTGGTGGTTTTGAGTCTCAATGTAGATCTGATTGTCCACATGTCTAAGTTTCAGGATTTTGAGATCAAAAAAAGTTGTTCAAAGATCAAAAAAAGATGTCTCGATGTACGGATGTCCGAAGAATAGGTTTTTGAGCGAAAAATCCAGGAAAAATGCGAACCAGGATGTTCTGATGTCCAATTTTCGTTTTTTTCTGAAATTGAGCGTTTTCAGTCTAGAAACCAAAGTTACATATCAAAAACCGATAGTTTCATGTCCAATTGTGTGACTGGGGGCCCGGTATGTTACAAAACTAAGGAATTGACTGAAACATTGAGCATTCTGAGCTCGAAACTCAATGTTCAACCGAAAACCGTTGTTTTCATGTCCAGATGTAGATCTGAGTGTCCCGATGTCTGCAAAATCTGTTTTTGAGCAGAAAATCCAAGATTTTGAACCAAAAACTATTCAATCCAAAACTGATAGTTTCATGTTCAGATGTGTATCCGAGTGTCCGGATGTCCGAAATTTGAATAATATGAAAAACCGCGTTTTTAAGCCCTAAAATCAAGTTATTGAACGCCAAAATTGACATTCTAACGTCCATCAGTGTGTCCTGATGCCTGGATGTCCAGTTTGGTCACAATTTCGAACAAAATACTAGAATTTCTGCCTGAAGATCACAAAAATAACATTTAAAAAAAGTTCATCTAGATAACACACCGAAACGTTCAGAACTTCAATTCCATTTCCATCCGATCTTATCTTTATAATTTGAACAAAAATTTATTTAATTTGACTGATACCATCGCCTTCAACAGTTTCCTTTATAAGTCATCACAAGTTACCAATTTACAGTTGTCTTCCTCAGTCATGTGCCTCCTCTGTCCCTTCGATTTCCGAAACTGCTCGAGAAACCAAGTAAACGTCTCTGAATTCTACCATCGTTCCTGGAAGTTTATTGTCTACCGACATTCCGCTTGCGGACATTTTTGGTAGGGCGCTGTCAATCTTCAGCGCAATCAAATAGATTTCAGGATCCAGAAAGATTACTCAATGAGAATGCATATTCCATGTCCACACTGCTACCAAACATCCACTGAACCATTGGCAGCATTTATCAGCTTGCAAGAGGCTCAAGAGTATAATTTTTTCATGATTTGTGTGAGTTAACAATTGTCAAAACCCAGTCAAACCTCATTTCCACACAGCACCAGCAACACGAAATGATTCAGCTGAAGGCTGCACAAAACATGAATGAGAAAATCAAATTTATTGAGATGACCAAACCAAAGGATGAGGTGTACTACATGGGTACCAAGGTGACACGCCCATTCATGGACGGCAGCTTTTATGAGAAATGGGTGAACTTATCTAGGAAGGTCAAAAAAGAACAAAAACTTAAACTAACTAATTTCAGCTCAGCTGGGAAGGAATCAACTGGCCAGCTCCTGAATCAGGCGGCACTAATCAATGGATAAATAGTCTTCAGTCGCTCAATTTCGGACCAAAAATAGACAACGAGAGAAGCTACAAATGGGATGTCCCAACTACTGATATGTTCAGAAACATCTCTGTTTGGTGTGAAAAATAATTTATTTAATGCGATTTTCATTAATCAATGCATAAAAATATCTTCTTTGTGTGTAGCCTGTCCGATGTCTGGTAAAATTGACACAGTTGATAATGAGCTTTCAAATCATCAATGGTGCTAAAAATAGCTTGAGGAAGGAATAAGAGATCTGTGAATCTGGAGGGTCCAGAGTTCTGATAGTTGATGAGACAATGTTGGAGGAGAGCTGAAGCATAATATTTTTGCTGGGAAGTAATCAGAATTTTTCCATGGTCGGAGAGGTTCGGGGCGCCTGGAAATTGAATTGTTGTCTGTTATCAGAACTGACTAGGCAAGATCATGGAGTCGGCTTGGAGTTATGGGACGTGACCTATATCATTGGAAAGATGAGAAAATGCTAATTCTAAATATATATTAATTTATTCCCCTCAATACCAGCTAATCGGGAAAAACCAAAAATCCAAGAAAAGCAAAAAAAACAATGTGTTCCCAAGCGGGATTGAACACTGGTACCCATTCTCATAGCGGTGCGCGTTGACTAGCACCCTCTTGCCCAACCTTTTATCGAAAATTTAGGTTTTTGGCATGGAAAAAGTAGTTTAAATTGTTTTTCGGGTTGAAAATTGAATTTTTCGTAGTTTTTCAATGTGAAAATTATGTTTTAGTGATAAAAATGGCTACTCTAAGCAGTTTTGCTTCAATCTTCGCGGTTTTTAAACTTTAAAAGCGCTTATCTAAAAAGTGGGCGGACCTATCAAAAAAATTTCAACTACGGAAATGGAGAGAAAGATTTAATCTACAAAACTGGAATTGAATATTTGAAAAATAGACAAAGTGTGGTTTTATGGCACGCTTACAATCTTTACACTGGCCAAAATACAAAAATACAGTGACAAAGAAATGCTAATATTGAAGGTCAAATTTATGAAAAATGGCAAATTATTACCTTTGTGACACACGAAATTGTTTCGAATTTTTTTGCAAATTTCGCGCGTAAAAAGTAATAATTTGTTTTTTTCCAAACTTTGATCTTGTTTTTCTCGAATACCAGGCATACCAGAGCGAAAACTAAATATATATTTGTAATCAGCGGTTTCTCAGCTTTCCAATGATATTGGTCACGCGCCATATCTTCAAACTAAGTCCAAACCGGACCTAGCCTAAGTCACAACCGACTAGTAGGTTGAAACTGCTAGACCTAACTTCTGCGGTTCTGATTTCTATAAAACGTCAAAAATAAAACTTACAAGGATCACATAACAGCATGACGCTGACCAATAAAAACTCTGGCTTGCTCACTTTCAGTTCAATAAGCCGAGCCAATAGTCTTCCTTGAATTCTAATTCTGAGATTATCACTGACTCCGTATATGTTTGGTTCTGGTATCTCACTGCCATTCGGAAATGATAGACGACTTAGTTTGGTAGTGTAGCAGGAGTGAGCAATCGAGAAGATATTAAACTGGATGAATATATTTTTGAGAATAACAATTTGATCGGGCAATGTCAACTTCGCCATGAAACTTATTTTCTTGAGAAAATCAATTCCGGTTATGCTCTGGATGAAACTCCATTCTTTGTAGGTGTAGTTTAAGTCGGGCGGCTTTTCTTCGAAATTCAAAGTTCCCAAAACTTCTGTGAACGATGGATCGCCATTGAATAAACAATTATTGAATAGTTTCTCGCGATGGTTATCAATATGTTGCAAGTTATTGATAATTGCAAATAGTATGACTTCATTGTTATGTAGATCAAAAGTTGGAGAATATGGATTGAACGTCATTCCAGCTCGAAGACATTTTTGAAACCGACAAGGTCTACACTTGCTGATACACACTCCTTCATTTTCACAATCTTTTATATTTTTGCGTAGAATAACTCTACGGAAAAACATTTTGCAGGAGTTGCAGACATAGGCCTGAAAAGTAATTTTTTATTGAAACAAAAAAATGACGCACCCCGTAGTTGAATCCACTCGCCGGATTTTTCGAGCACACTAGACAATTTTGCTTAGTGAACTTCATTTTCGACATAGAAAGAATAATGAAAAAGTTGAAAACGGAAGTGAAGAGAAAAGGAAATCACTCGTGTAGACATCAAAAATGTGTTTTTCTTACGCAAATCATAGTCAGAAGGTTAGACAGAAAATGAGTCCAAAGAAATCCTCTCTCATTTTCATTGCGAAATCTTGTGATTAGAAGAGATGTGTTGGTTTTGGTTTTCTATAGAGGGGAGAACAAACTACATATAAACTTTAGTTTGACTAGAAAGTGCCAGGCGTGGTGCGGTTGCGAAATGACTAGTTGCAAAGTATCGCGGAGCCGATAGTTGATTCAAACTAATTTTCACGGCAAGTTTAACTGATTTCCTATATTTTAAACCAAAAACCACACAAAAAGCTCTAAAACCAATAAAGTTACAGATTTTCGAAACTTTTCGAAAATGAATAAAATTTTAAAATTGTCATAACTTCGTCAGTTTTAGACTATTCTCAAAAATAATAATATCCCTGAAATCAGCTCGTCAAGGCCTTTCAACTAAGTATAATCATGTGTAGATTTAAAAAACTCAGAAAATTTCATAAAAATGGGCCCTATGAGGGTCAAAATCCGAAATAGTCCAAACCTAGTCATGATTATACTCAATTTTTTTATTCACAATCTTTGAACTTTGGTATGTGTAAGGTGTAAAAAACCGTTTTTGAAAAATATCACATCGCTATACATATTATTGTCAAATTCAACGACAACAATAGTTTTTTGTATCTTAAAATTTGCATAGTCAGCGCTATGTTACTTTTTACCAAACTAAAATATCATAACAAAAACTTATGAGAGTTTCTTATTTTATATTTTTATTATTTTTCTGTTATACTGAACCCCAAGGATTTGTTCCTCCTGGATTCTCGGTAAGCCACAAATTGAATCCACAAAGAAATAAAAGTTTATTTCAGAATAGCCTATATAATTTCCTAAACATCCCGCCAACCCTCTTCACCAAAATCTCTTCAAAATGCTCACAAGACTTTGGGTTATTCTTGAAATCGTTGATAGCCTCTGCGAACATTTTAGAGACATGCAACAACGGTTGTCAGGAACGTCTCAAAGATCACAGTTTTGCTTTGAAACGTAAGGGATCTGGTACTCGAAAAATCCTATAACACCAATTGAATTTTAAGAGCTCGACGCATTTGGGAAAATCCCATCTGGAATTACACAATGGACTACAATATCCGATGGGAGTTATCAGGCTTGTAATGAGGCAGACGGAGAGAAATATTCAACAAATTATTGCTATCTGGTATTGATACCAGGGACGGTGAGATAGTTGTCTTCCCCAGCCAGAGCTCATCCGATTCTTCAGAACTCTACCTGTCCTAATATGTCCAACTTGTCGCAGAAAATGACAGACACCTCCAACATACTCTATAGACTGGCGGTATGTATACCAAAAGCATGCAGTTCAAGTGATGTGGCTACAATTTTCAACGCAGTCTCCCCTCTACCTTTCACAGCTTGCCAAACATTTTGTGTCAAGAAACATCAGAATACAAGCGTTTGGTCCTGGCTTTTCCTTATATTCATGACTGTCATGGTTACTGTAACAACTATTGGAACCGTCCTAGACTACTATTTTGTGGACACCGACGACAAAGATATCCGATTCAGAATCCTTTGCTGTTTTTCTTTGTACTCCAATTTCAAAACTATTCTATCTACTGAATCTGTTGAAGGAAACAGTCGACTCAAATCGGTAGATTTTCTGAAATTTTGGTCAGTGGTATGGGTTATCGTTGGACATTCTCCTGTCAACTTTTTGATGGGAGACACTGCTAAGAAGCTGGTCGAATCTAGAAAAGAGCTCTTGACACATTTCATGCTCGACGCATACTATTCTGTAGACACATTTTTCGTAATTTCTGGAACATTGTTGGGATATGGAATGTGGAAGGTGGGACACTTGTGCATATATGATATAAACCGATTCCTTTCAGAACTCCAACTGCTTTCAGTTGGCGCGTTCTAGAACGTTTTGGATCAAGCTCCTAGCTAGACGCTACATACGTTTGATGCCACCGGTGATGGTCTTTATTGGTGTATTTGTGTTCAGCGCTCGGTTTATTAGAGGGCCAACTATTATTTCTCTTTTTGGTAAGTTGATAGTATTACGGTACATATATCAAAAATAAATCGATTCAGATAACATGGATAAGCAAACCGAGAAGTGTGCGGATACATGGTGGTTCAACTTGTTCATGATTCAAAACTTTTGGAGACCCTCTGAAAATGTTAGTGAAAATTTATACGGATAGTAAAGGTAACGGCTACTGTTTCAGTGTTACGGAATATCTTGGTATGTGGCTGCAGACTTTCAGTGTTTTGTCATAGCCCCGCTCATTGTGATACCATGGATGAAGTCACAAAAACAAGGTGAGCCTCGGAGAGCTCAAGGCCTTCAAACAGTTGACTTTCAGGGATGAGATACTCCATCATCATTTTTGTTGTTAGTGTACTCGCTACGTTCTACACATTCATTCGTCATGGTCTACCTCCTTTCAACTATGTCTTGAAAGGAATGGAAGAGTACCTGACCTACGCCCACCAGAGTAGTTTTCTGAGGATCCCTAATTTTATATTTGGCATCGTACTTGGAAAAGTTTTGGCAACTTATAGCACTCCTGCGTCGCTTGCTTACAACAACAGTGGAAAATTTTGGATGCTCTGTTTCGCTTCGATTTTTCTTTGCTTCTATGGAAAACTTCAAGCTGTTGCAAATATTGGGGAGCCTGAAATGATGCCGATGATCTCCGTGGCTCATCATATTTTTCATAGGACACTGTGGACATTTTCTATTGTCTGGGTTATCTACGCATGTCAAAATGACCTTTCACGGTGTTTTGCTACTTTTATAAATCACCGGTTCTGGCAACCATTTGGAAGACTGACCTACTGTATTTACATCATTCATTGGTGGATGCTATACGTGGTGTTGAACCAATCGGATCGCAAATTGCATTTTGTGTCGCAAGGTCAAATGGTTAGGTTTTGGATTGATGCTTTAAATTCTAATTTCTAGATTTCAGTTGCTGACTGTAACCATCCCTACTGTCGTTCTTTGCATTCCAGTTGCTTTATTGTGGAGTTCCGTTTTTGAAGTGCCGATTGGAAGACTGGAGAAACTGTACTTTCTATGAGCAAGAGTACACTTTGATTTAGAGTGACATATGATAAAATAAAATTTTATTATATGAATTGTTTCAGAATTTACAAGTTTTTACTTTAGTTTTGTGAATTGTTGAATCGGAAGAATGAGATGATGATTTTCGCGATAACGTTCGATAAAATATAAATGATTCGATAGCAAGTCCGACACTATGCAACACGGCTCCATGCGGTCCAACATTCTGGAATTGAGCATAAAGTAAAGGAGGAAAATGAAATATTTCTTAGTTTTACAGCCAAAAAAACTCACTTGAAAAGAGAAAACAACAAATCTGCTAACCAGAAGCGGTAAAAAATCAGAACAAAAGATAATTGCAGCGTCGATTATTGCGAGACGATTTGCCTAAAAAATAAATGGTATAAAGTTTATGAACCGAATCCAGATATAAACTCTTGACAGATGTCGGTTTTCACGAGTTTTACCCCGGTGGCTCATCATGAATAGTTTCAGACAAAGCAGAATAGAACACGAGAAAATAAATGCGAATATGATCTAGAAGAGAGAATAAGTTGCTTGCTGTGGTAGCACATGGTTTTAGGAATCTTACCAGCTTATGAGTGCTCCAATACGTGTGAAAACACTGGTTAACAGCACACCCAAGTGCAGCACACGATTTCGGAAAAATTGAATCATAACGGCAAAAGCCGAATAGAACTATTGGTTCGGTGAGACCAAACGAGGCAGCTATGACAATAATTGGCAAAGGAGAAAATAATTGTTTGTGTTTGTGGAAAAATATTGGAGCGTAGACGGCCTGATATTGTCGAAGAAATTAACCTGTTTTTTCTTTGGAAAAAAAAAACTAACCATCACTCTTTCCATAGAAATTGATAAATTCACAATTGACCTTGTTGCTTTAAGACTAGTAGATGGGAGTGCGATGTAAATTATAAAATTGTGATAATCAAACAAATTTTCAGTAAATAATGAATAGAAGCTGACAAACAATAAGTAACATGTGAATAGAAAGCACATAAGAAAATCTACAACAAATCGACAATAGAATATCAGAATGTCATCCTTTTCTCTGAAATAAATGTATTGGTTTCCGTCATATTAGCTATAGTTCACAGTACTTTTTATAATTTCTGAACAAGAGAATGTTCATCCCAGAAGTAAATACAGATGACACAACTCCTACTGTAGATATGACTACAGCGGAGATATTCATGATAATCATTTTGAGGAGGAATTTCTCGAAGTTCTAAACGGAAACAAAAAATAATCTAGACAAATGGAGTGGTAGAGAGAGAGAGAGAGAGCGAACAACAAAGGCATTTTTGATTAGCTCGTTAATATTCTAGTGAAAATATTGATAACAAATGAATATTTGAAAGCGGATTAGCGTAAAAATTGAATTTTTTTCCAGGTAGTCTAATTCTTAGTTATTTGGTTCTGATGTTAAAGGGAAGGGAACCCACGTCAGAATTAGAATGCAGAATAACAAGAAAGGAAAGGTTTGACAGATTTATTCAATACTGAGAAAAGACTAAAAGAACACTTTGAGTCTATTGTAGAGCCGAGGTAATTTGATTCTGTAATCAACCTTTACGAAAACCATTTCTACATGCGTGTTCACACGTACAACACAAAAAAGAAAGAATATATGAAAACATCAATTTTGTGAGCTGTTTTTTTTTGAATGCTAGGGAAAGCCTCCGAGTGGCCGAAGAGATATGGGACGTCGACAGAATACAGATTTGAAATCAGCGCAACATTTTCGTTCCAGTGATATACCCCCACCCCTACCTGGTCTTTCGCCTCGTGAGGGGCTTGATCAGGTCTCAAGTGTTAACTATTGATTTTTTTCTTTGTCTCAATAAATTAAATTAAAATATATATATATATATCTCGGCCTGTTCCATCTCGACCCGGGATCCTTCCCTAGTGCGTATCATAACTATCAGCCGAATTAAATGTTTTATTCTTTCGAAAACAATAGTTTTCTTCTGCTTTTTTTTATTGATATAAGTTGAAAGGTATGTTCGTTTTATAGCCAGAAAATATCGAAAATTGAGAAAAAATGGGAATAAAATAATTTTTGAGTTCAAAAAAATTAGAAAAATAATTTTTTCTAAAGTTTTGATTTTTTGATGATAGTTTGTAGAAAAACTCAAGACACGTTTTTTGATACATGTTTCAAATAATTTGGAGCATTTTTTGATGAGTTATAATAATTTTCCCGAAGGCACTACTTTCGAATTCTGGAGCTCTAGCACGATGCTCAGGATTCAAAAAGCCGATTCAGAATAATTTTCTGCTTATCTTAGCATTTTCCATCATTTTGAG
This sequence comes from Caenorhabditis remanei, assembly GCF_010183535.1. Taxonomy (NCBI): domain Eukaryota; kingdom Metazoa; phylum Nematoda; class Chromadorea; order Rhabditida; family Rhabditidae; genus Caenorhabditis; species Caenorhabditis remanei. Next base: position 16,510,789 of record NC_071332.1, read on the forward strand.
ATCAAAAACTCAATAACTCCAAGAGAAAAACAAAAAGTTTTTTTTTTGAATTTTCCAGTCAAGATCAGGAAAAATCGATAATCAAAAAATCAATGATGGAAACTTGTCAAAAAACATATTTTCTTATTGCTGAATATTTGGGCTACCTTTCAAAAAAAAGTTTACGCAAAACGGAAAAGATTCGGCAGAGTTAAAGATGAAAGTACGAAGGGGTGCTCACTTATGCTCGCTACTGTATTTGTTATTAAAATTTGAAAAGTTAAATTAAATTGCAAACGAAGCCGTTGTAAGACTGGTTGTTCGTGATTTAACTTATCAATTCCACGGCATTTTTTCAAACTGAAAGAAATACACAATAGTTCAAAGTGAACAACAAAGCAGTTGTAACCCTGTAGTTCTCCGAGTCCTCACAATAAATACGCAACGACACTCCGCCAAAGCCTCACGCGCCTACCGTAACCTCAGCGCGTCAGTTCACGTGGACACGTGTACTCCACGTGGCAACAAGTAGTTTCTGAAGTCGGTTGGCTTTCAGAGTTAATTCTAATTTTAGCATTGGTGCTTTGACTTTTGTTTTGTAAGTTATCGCTTTTATTCTTGTTTTCTTGTAATAAAGTAAATTTATTGTAAGAAACTGTGTATTTGTCGTCATATTTGTATCAGAGCCCTATCACCCCGTATTCGTACGCGGGCAACTAAGCAATTTTCTAATTGGTTCCAAGATATGTCGGTAAAAACAATGATTAAACATAAATGTTAAAAAAACAAATTAATAGACGATAGACACTTCTCCTATCAAGATTTTTCCGGGACATAATACTTTGTTTGTTCTCTTGCTATTTTGAAACTAATTCAGCAACACAATTTTTATTGAAACATATTGACTTCAGAATGTAGTTAATTTGTACACCGCAGTTGTAGAGTGTCCGATTTCAACAGTGTTATTGCAGATTTATTATATAGATATGAATTGTTTCAGAATGTACAAGTTTTTACTCTAGCTGCATGAATTGCTGAATCGGAAGGTTGAAATGAAGATGATTTCCGCAATAACATTCGATAAAATAAAAACGATTCAACAGCGAGTCCGAAATTCTGCATTACTGCTCCAAATGGTCCGAAATTCTGGAATTGAGAAAAAAGTAAAGGAGAATGTAACATATTTCTTAGTTTTGCAGCCAAAAAAGGGAATGATGATGGATTCTTAACTTTGAACTCACATGAAAAGAGAAAGAAATAAAATTGCTAGCCACAACACTCGGAAAAAAATCAGAACAAAATATAATTGTAGCGTCGATTATTGAAAGACGATTCGCCTAAAAAAACAATTTGAATAAAGTTTATAAACCGAATGTACCCTTGACACACGCCGGCTTTCACGAGTTTTTCCAAAATTCATCAAGAATAGTTTTAGACAAACGAGAATAGAGCACGAGAAAATCAATGCGAATATGATCTGGAAGAGAAAATGAATTGTATGCTGTGGTATCATATGGTTTTTGAAATCTTACCAACTTATGAGTGCTCCAATACGTGTAAAAACACTTGTTAATAGCACACCCAAATGCAGCACACGATTTCGGAATATTGAAATCATAACGGCAAAAACCGAATAGAACTATTGGGTTCGTGAAACCAAACGAGACAGCTATAGCAAAAATTGGATAAAGGGAGAAAATATGTTTGTGTTTGTGGAAAAATATTGGAGCGTAGACGGCCTGATATTGTCGGAGAAATTAAACTATTTTTTCTTTGGACAAAAAAAACTAACCATCACTCTTTCCATATAAATTGATAAAGTCACAATTGACCTTGTCGCTCCAAGGCTTGAAGTTGGGATCGTGATGTAGATTATAAGATTTTGATATTCAAACAAATGCTTAGTGAATAATGAATAGAAGATGACAAATAATAAGTAAAATGTGATCACAAAGCCCATAAGAACATCTACAACAAATCGACAATAGAATATCAGAATGTCATCTTTTTTTCTGAAATGAGTGTATTGTTGAATAGTAATCCCTTTCTATCAGCTATAGTTCACCCTACTTTTTATAATTTCTGAGCAAGTGAATGTTCATCACAGAAGTGAAAACAGATGACACAACTCCTATTGTAGATATGACTACTGCAGAGATATTCATGATAGTCATTTTGAAAATAAATTTCTCAAAGTTCTAGACTTGAAACGCACAACAATCTAGACAATTGGAGTAACAGAGAGAAACGAGAGAATTTTTCGCTCAACTCGTTAGTATAGTAAAAAAATATTTACAACAAGCGAATACTTGAAAGCAAATTAGCCAAAAATATTAAATTTTTTCCGGGTTATCTATTCTTCTTAGTTTTTCTGTTTTGACGATAAAGGGTATGTGACCCACGTCCAAGTTAAAATACGAGAATAACAAGAAAGAATAAGTTGATTCAATAGACCAGAAAGGCCAGAAGGATACTTGTGGAGGGATTGTTAGAGAAAGTCGGTGAAGCCAAAGGCAAAGAGATCCCGATTGGCAGCGTTAAAAAGATCGTGAAGAGCGAGTGTAAGAGAAAGAGTAGTTTGAATTTAATTTATATTTATGCATAGACAGGAAATGAAGTTCATAAGAATTACACAAGAGACCGGATCACGCCCCAGACAGACCTGGTATGAGGAAAAAAATGGAGGAAAACACGATCACGAGAACTGAAGAATTTAATTAAAAGAAAAAGAGAAATACATAAATCGGGAAAATAAGCTGTGGCACAGATAAATTTGTAAAGTAAGACTGAGACGATCGTCGTAAGATGTATAGGGGATGCTGCACGATTGAAGAACTTTTCTATAGTATGTAATCTGAGAGGTTTTTAATAGTTCAGGAGACAGAATGCAATAGGTGCGATTTCGTTTCCGCAGCGAATCGAGGGAAATCGTTATCTTGGGTTGGCACAATCAGAGGTCAAGGTATACAAGTCGTTGACGAAAATTGTTGAGCATTCCCTCCGGAAGACATAAGGAAGGCGTATCACGTATTAAATGTATTGCCAAACTATTTTCTTATATAGCCATTTTGGTTAAATATTTGTGAAGGTCAGTTGCTTATTCATTTTTCTAATGAAATACACAATTGTTCAACGTGAACAACAAAAAATTTTTTAATTGGTTCCAAGATATGTCGGTGAAAACAATAATCAAACACAAATATTTAAAAAAAACAAATTAGCGGAAGATAAACATTTCTCCCATTAAGATCTTTACGGAGCATAATATCTTTTTCATTCTTTTTTCATTTTGAGACTAATTCTGGCAACGTAATTTTAATTAAAGTACATTTACTTCAGAATGTAGTTAATGGGTACACCACAGTTGCAGAGTGTCCGATTTCGACAATGTTACCTATCCTTAATTTCTCCTTTATCCTACGAGTCACTTCTTTTTTCGGGGTACCAATACAAAAATTGAAGTAAGGAGGCATGAACATGATGTAGCTCAGTGGAAAGATGCTGAGAGTAAAAGACAGAAATATTGATGGGAAGTTTTGAATTCGTATTGAGTCGATTACAGAGTAATGCATGAATACCAATGTAGCGACTCCGAATATTGTGAATATGGGGATCAGAGTCTGAAAGTGAAGTGTCTTCACGAGTTGTGTATTCAGAATCATTGCGGTTTTCGACAATCTAGATGTTTTCTCTCTTAAAAACTCCACCAGCATCCATCGAATCCAGATGTAAACAAACAGTGTTATTATTGATATTGAGAAAAGTATGAAGCAAGTCACCGCACTCGACTGTCGAACTGCAGAACCGGCAATCACAAGATCCTTCGGTTTAGAGAATACCCTTGGAGCATGTTGCTCGGATGTCTTCGACCATTGATAATAGACATAAATCCAGTATAAAGAATGAAAGAAGGACGGGAGGTAGACAATAATAGCAGTGAATAAAAATGTTTTCAGCGTTGGATCCCGCGAATTTAAAATGTAGTGTCGAAATAGATAACAACAAATTAGCCAGAACAAGTTTTGCTGGAGAAGACTCATAAAGAATATGTGTCCTGTAAAACAATATAAATCTGAGTATTGATTGCAGGCGCCTTCGAAAACCAGAAAGATAGTATTGCCAGAGCTGACTAATCTGAAAATTGAAAAAATGAAATTTTTGGTTTGGTTTTTTTCTCCATGAACGTTACCTCCCTGTCACAAAATGATTCAAACCTGCCGCCAATAAATCGGTCGTACACTTTATCACTATCATAATAACACATGGTCTCATCAGGGATGGGCTCTTTGTTAACGCTACATAGATCAGCAAGCCGCTGAAAAAGACACCGGAAGCTGATAAGACGTTTTGAATCATTACGTATCGCATACGAGCAAATAAATCGATAACTGAGTTTTTGTTTTGAGATGAGACTAATACAAGAGGAAATGAGACGAACCGCCCATCTTTGTCAAATTTCCGGTGTCTTGAGTCAATAATAACACAATGCGTCTTCTTCTGAATTCGTATCAATCAGTTGTCTATGTACATGGTTGTTCACACAATTTTGTCGGCTCTTGGAGCTCTTATTAATGTTTTCATGCTAATTTTGGCACTTATAAAATTCCCAACGAACATGCGTCTCTGTTCGGTTATCATCACTATCAAATCATGCTCAGATATCATGATTTGTGTTCTGAATTATTTTATTATGCAGAGGTAAGTCAGCTGGACTATAGGACTCATCGACACACCGACAGACTTACAGAATCGTTACCGATGGGGACCACATATTTCTGATTTCAACGGGATCTTGCACTCATTTGGGCCCTACAGCCTGCTATTCGGGATTCATGTTTCTCACATGTTTTATAGAATTCAATCTGATCTGGATAGGATGTTCCTATTGGTTCCGGTATTACACCCTGCACTGCCATGATCTGAAAGCTCGAACTATACGACTAATTGCATTTTGTCAGATAGTTGTTTTGTTTTTCCTTGTCACTGGATGGATCAGTTTCTTTAATCCAAAAACGTCAACTGTCCCTGCAGAGTTGTTGAGCATGGAATCATCGGAGATGGTTATTTTGGGTGGACCACTCGTCTACAATTCTACTATAACGGTTTTTGCCGTTTTACTCATTTCAGTGTGTTTGGTTTTGATACTTTATTTTTGGATCCGCGATGTTTTAATCAATTTTCGAGCGGCAACATATGAAGTCGAGAATATGAACATGTTACTGGTAAAGGTCAGTCTCATGCCTGCTGACTTCAAATCATGGCAAGCGGATTTCAGGTCTACAAGATCCATGTAATCCTCTCCATGTTCACATTACTCGGGATCGCTATTTTCTTCCTCCAATTTACAAAAACCATCGAGCATCACTATTTGATCTACACGACCTCCTTACTTTTCATGATCTCACCGATTCTCTCGCCCTTTTCTTATTTGTTGTTCTTACCTAATCTTCAAAAGCATTTCAACACTAGAAGAGTGGAGTTCGAAGAGCCAGAGTTTCATGAAAGACGTAGAAGTAGTAGGTATCAGAGTGTCACATTCATGACATCTAGTACTACACTGGTTCCTTGATTTTTTGTGAATTGTCTCCCTGATTAATCCAATAAACATCTATTTGTGGAATTGTAATTTCTTTTGATTCTCCAGGTCCCAGACATTTAAAAAACCTATTCCTTCTTGTTATTCTTGCATTCTAATTTTTCCGTGGGTGGTCACCTTCTCTTTAACATCTGAGCAGAATAACTAAGAATCTGACTACCTGGAAAAGAAATTCAATTCATTCCGCAAATCCGCTTTCAAACTTTCTTTTGTGATCAATGTGTTTATTAGCATATTAACGAGCTATTCAAAAAATTCCTTTGTTAGTCATTCTTCATCTCTCTACGACCCCATTTGCCTAGATTTTTCTTTGGGTCAGTTGAGAAATTTGTTATCAGCATAAACATCATGAATGTTTCTGCTGTTGTCGTATCTTCAATAGGAGTTGTGTCAGCTGTATTCACTTCTGGGATGAACATTTTCTTGTTCAGAAATTATAAAAAGTATGGTGAACTGTAGCGCATGGAATTAGAATTAATACAACAGTACAGTCATTTCAGAGAAAAAGACGACATTCTAATATTCTATTGTCGATTCGTTGTAGATTTTCTTGTGAGCTTTCTATACACTTTTTACTTTTTATTTGCTGTCTTCTATTCATTATTTACTGAAAATTTGTTTGAATATCACAGTTTTATAATTTATATTGGACTCTCATGTTCTAATCTTAAAGCGACAAGGTCAATTATGAATTTATCAAATTCTATGGAAAGAGTTATGGTTAGTTTTTTTTCTAAATAAGAAACAGTTTAATTTTTCCTGCAATATCAGGCCGTCTACGCTCCAATATTTTTCCACAATCACAAACATATTTTCTCCCCGTTTCCAATTCTTGCAATAGCCGCTTCGTTTGGTCTAACAGAGCCAATAGTTCTATTCGGTTTTTGCCGTTATGATTCAATTTTTCCGAAAACGTGTGCTGGATTCGGGTGTGCCGTTAATCAGTGTTTTCTCACGTATTGGAACACTCATAAACTGGTAATATTATTTAAACCATATGATACCACATCATGTAATTTATTTTCGCTTTCAGATTATATTAGCATTCATTTTCTTGTCTACTATTCTTGTTTGTCTGAAACTATTCCTTATGAATCGAGGTAAAGAAAGCCGGCAGCTGTCTAGGGTACTTATCAATCCGGCCTATAAACTCAATGCCAATTATTTTTTAGGCAAATCGTCTCGCAATCATCGACGCTGCAATTATCTTTTGGTCTGATTTTTTACCGATTGTGGCTAGAAAATATGTTGTTTTCACTTCTCAAGTGAGTTTTTTTTCTGGCTGCAATATCCCCCTTTACTTTTTTTTTCAATTCCAGATTGTTGGGCCAAATGGGGCAGTGTTGCAGAGTGTCGGACTCGCTATTGAATCACTTTTATTTTATCGAGCGATATCGCGGAAATCATCAGTCCAATCTTCTGATTCAACTATTCAAATGTTCCACAAAACTAGAAGAAAAACTTGTACATGTTGAAACAATTCACATAAAAAAGCTGCAATTCAAAGTGTCACGTAAAGCACGGTTTCTCCAGTCTTTCAATCGGCACTTCAAAAATGGAAATCCGTGAAAAAGCTGCTGGGCAAAGAACTCCGGTAAAAACATACGGTGGAATAGTTACGGTATCAGAGTGTCACATTCATGACATCAAGTACTAAACTGGTCCTTGATTCTTTGGGATTTGTCTCTCTGAGTAAACCAATAAACATTTATTTGTCAAAGGTTCATTTCTTTTGATTTTACAGGTCCCTAACCCACAAGTAAAATATTCATTCTTGTTACCTTTGCATTCTTGTGAGTCACTTCCCCTTTAACATCAGAACTGAAATACTAAGAATCAGACTACCTGGAAGAAATTCAATTTTTTCGCAAATTCGCTTTCAAATATTCGTTTGTTATCAATATTTTTATCAGCATATTAACGATATAATCAAAAAAATTCCTTTGTTATTTACTCTCCCTCTCTTTACCACTCCATTTGTCTTGATTGTTCCTTGTGTCAGTTGAGAAATTCATTTTCAAAATGACTATCATGAATATCTCTGCAGTAGTCATATCTACAATAGGAGTTGTGTCAGCTGTATTTACTTCTATGATGAACATTTTCTTGTTCAGAAATTATAAAAAGTAGGGTGAACTATAGCTGTCGGGAACCAATTAGTATACAACAATACGTTCATTTCAGAGAAAAAGATGACATTCTGATATTCTATTGTCGATTTGTTGTAGATTTTCTTATGAGCCTTTTAAACACTTTTTACTTTTTGTTTGTCATCTTCTATTCATTATTCACTGAAAATTTGTTTGAATATCACAATTTTTTAATTTACATCGCACTCCCATCTACTAGTCTTAAAGCGGCAAGGTCAATTGTGACTTTGTCAATTTCGATGGAAAGAATGATGGTTAGTTTTTTTTTCAAGTAAGAATCAATTTGATTCCTCCGAAAAAATCAGGCCGTCTACGCTCCAATATTTTTCCACAAACACAAGCATATTTTCTCCCCTTATCCAATTATTGCTATGGCCGCATCGCTTGGTCTGACCAACCCAATAGTTCTATTCGGTTTTTGCCGTTATGATTTCGATATTCCAACATCGTGTGTTGCATTTGGGTGTGCTGTTAGCCAGTGTTTTCACACTTATTGGAGCACTCGTAAACTGGTAAGATTCTTAAAACCATATGATATTAGCACTACACGCGTCTTACGACCTCGCTCTACCAAAATCCCCTTGAGAAATTTCTCATTTTCTCTGAGTCTCTCAATTTCTCACGCAGTTTTCTTTGGTTTTGGTAGAGCGCGGTTGTAAGACACGTGTCGTGCTAATAACACAACATACTTTTTTTCTCTCCCAGATCATATTAGCATTCATCATCCCGTTCTCTATTCTTATTTGTCTAAAACTATTCCTGATAAACCGAGGTAAAACTCGTGAAAGCCGGCATTTGTCAAGGGTACATTCGGTTTATGAACTTTACTCAAATAGTATCTTTTAGGCGAATCATCTCGCAATAATCGACGCTGCAATTATCTTTTGTTGTGATTTTTTACCGATTGTGGCTAGCAACTTTGTTGCTTTCTCTTTTCAAGTGAGTTCAAAACAAAAACTGATTTGGAAAAAGGTTACCATTCTTTTTTCGACTGCAAAACTGAAAAATAAGTCATATTCCCATCTACTTTTTCGTAATTCCAGAATGTTGGACCACATACAGCAGTGTTGCAGAGTGTCGGACTCGCTATTGAATCGTTTTTATTTTATCGAACGTTATCGCGGAAATCATCATTTCAATCTTCTGATTCAGCAACTCATAAAACTAAAGTAAAAACTTGTACACTTTGAAACTATTCATATAATAAAACTGCAATTTGATCAATTGACACACTAAATCAAAGTGTACTCACATAGAAAACAGTCTACCGAGTAAGTTTTTAATTTCCTCATCGATAGCACATCTTTGAAAGGCGATTTTGTATTTGATAGGTCTTTGTAATTTCACCAATACCTGAAAATTGAAAACACAAGTACATTACAAAGACATGATTGTTTTAAAAGCCGTGACCACGCTGCCTGCATTTTTCAACTAAAACTAAAAATGTATAATTTCGAAATCTCTTTTTACACACCCACGTGAACCTTCTACCCTGATTCGGTTTTCGTTTTTTGTTTTGATTTTAACAATAAGTAAAATCAGTCCTTTTTCATTCTATCTAGCAGGTTGGTTAGTCTCTACAAACTTCTCTCCCTGAGATCAAACAACGTTTTCAGAAAAAAATGTCAGTTACAGACAAACTAACCGTATTGCATAACTTGTTAAAGATTCTCACATTTCTATCAATATGGATGTTTGCTCTATATGCCGCAGTCACTATGACGGGAAGCTCCGAGATTCAGAATCCATCAGTAGACACTCTTGAGATTCCAAAAACTACCACGCCTCCAGAACTTCCGAAACCAGAATTTCTTGTCGCCGAGCCCAGAAAAGTTTGCAAGTCACCAGAATGTATTCATTTAGCTCATCAGTTGGTTAGTTTTCTTCTTAGAATTTAAGCTACTCTAGATTTTCAGCACAACTGGCGAGACATCTCTGTGGATCCATGTGAAGACTTTTATAAGGCGGCGTGCGGGAAGTATAACGAGGACACGCTGGTTCAGGGGCCAAGATTGGTGAAGAAAACAAGAATTGTTCAGCAGCTTGTGAATGGTGATCCAATATTTCATTTTTCTCTAAATTAAATATCAATTAAATATAATTTCAGCATTTCTCAAAGAAAAGAAATCCATCAATTCTACTTCCAAGTCAGAGCAAGCGCTGAAAACGTTTTCCGACTTGTGTAAACAATGGGTTGTTCTGAAACATGCGGATCGTGTCAAGCAGCAAACGACGACCAGGAATGAGCTCCTTAAAAAAATTGGTTCAGTACCTGCATTTGATAAAAATTGGAAAGAATCCAATTTCGATTTGAATGGTGTCTTAATTTACTGGTAATCAGTTTTAAAAAAAACTATTCAATTTCAGAAATGCTATATAAAACTGCCTTGCTGGGAAAGCAGAATCTTGTATTTTTCTCAATGAAAATTGAAAATAGTAAACGAGCAGTTATTGAGAAGGATTATACTATACCAGAATTGCTTCTTGGTTATCAAAAAGAGGTAAGACAATTCTCAATTAAAAATCAATTAAAAGGAATTCAGGACGCATTGAAAAATTCTGGATTAAAACCGGAAGACCAAGTGATTGAAGAAGATTTTAAAAATGTGGAAAAGCTGAACAATGAATTGATGAAGGTGAGTTTTCTTTATTAGAATTACTATACAAACAACTATTTTATTCAGTTCAATGACCTTGCTGATCTAGAAGAAGTACCACTTTCACAACTTCAAACCTCCGTACCCAGCTTGAATTTCAAAAAAATATTGAAAGGACTATTTAATCAAAATCTCAAGAATGAGGTTTGGGATAATATAAAAAACAAGATCGCCGTTCCAAAATCTTCGTATTTTTTCAATAAGACTTATAATGTAAGTTTTCTAATTATCATCCTTAAAACATTTATTTTCCAGCTGGAAACAATTCTGAAATCCACACCAAAACGAGTTCTAGCCAATTACATAGGAATGCATTACCGTGTATGGGTGGAAGAAGTTACTGCGATCAACCCAAAGGAGAAATTTATCTGTGCAGAGAAAATAATTGAGAAACTGCCACTCGCCGCTCTTCGGGTATTCACCCGCTATCATTTTGACAAGGAGAACATTCAATTGGCCACTGAAATGGTTGAAGATATCGAACAAAGTTTCATAGAAACTATTCAGGGATCCACGTGGCTCCAGCAGTCCACCAAAACTACTGCAATTCAAAAAATCAAGTTAATGAAGAAAATAATTGGTTATACGAAGGAATTAGAAGTTCCAGGAGCGTTGGATAGCTTTTTAGAATCGGTATGTCTATAAATCAGCAAACCGATAACTACCAAAAAGTTCCAGCTTGATCTATCGAACGTCACATCTTATCTCGCTGTCAATATAGAAATCGATAGATTTCAAAACGAACAAAACTATAATCACATGGCTTCTCTACTCCCATTTGCACCGGATAAAATGTTGGTCGGGGCCAATGCCTTCTATGATCAACTCTCCAATGTACTAACTCTAAATGTCCCATTTATGGATGACCCATTCTTTGACTCAACATTTCCAAACTATGCGAAAATTGCCAGTATCGGAGAGGTAATCGGTCATGAAATTGGGCATGGATTTGATCCGAATGGAAGGAAACGTGATGAGAATGGAGAAAGGAAGGATTGGTGGACACCGGAAGATTCTGCAGAGTATGATAAAAGAGCTGAGTGTCTGATCAATCAATACAATGAGTATGATGATCCAACTTATGGAAGAAAGGCAAGAAAAAATTATATAAATGAGTGATGGCTAATATTTTAGTTAGACGGGTCCAGAACAATCAGTGAAATCGCAGCTGACCTGATTGGTATCAATGTATCATGGAGGACGTATAAAAAAGTGAATTTCTCAAATGAAAGCACTATTATTGGATTTGAGGACGAGAAAGCCGATAAATCATTCTTTCATCTGTCCGCCCTGGTACCATAAGATGCTCTAAATAACTCAATTATTAGTTCCCCTTTTTCAGAACTGGTGTAGTGCCAGAGATATCAAGCCTTTAAAGGAACAGCTGGCTAGAAATCATCCAACAAATAACTTTCGTGTGAATGGAGTGTTTGCGAATATGAAAGAATTTTCAGAAGCATTCAATTGCCCGGTTGGATCTCCCATGAATCCAGTGAAAAAATGTGAACTTTTTTGATGAATTTTCAAATATGAAGATTGGCACAATTTATGAGAAAATAATTTTGCTTTTGTAATATCCGGAAAAGCCGGCAAAGCGAATAAAAAAAGTTATAATCATGAAATAGTTCCGATTGTGGACAACTCAATTTGTCCGGTAATTTGCTTTTTTGTCATCACAACATTTAACATTTCTGAAACAAATTATACACGTCAGTTTTAACAACCACTATCTATCTCACTTCTCGCCGCAATTCTATACTCCGTAACAATAATTAAGAGAATAATTGAGTCCATTGATGGATAGACATTGAACAAACACATTGTCGCACCGCCCGTGAGACTCAATTTGATTTGAAAATATGGGAAATAGATAAAGATAAATAGAGGGGAGAATAGGAATATTGTGGGAGTTCTGATCTGAAAAAAAAAGAGATTGGAAACGTATTCTAGATATTAGGAATTTCATACCTGGAACAATAAAGTTTTGAATAATTGTCTATTGTGATGCTTCAGTGCAACAGAAAATGAGCTATTTTCTCTTCCATTTTTGAATGCATATTCCATCCACAATAAATCATTACTCCGTATTGAATGGTCATTATTGAGCTTATCAAAACTGAATTCGAAACATCCTTCCACCTAATCGAACCATCTTCTGGCTCGTAAGCTAGAAAGGTTAGCGCTGGAATTTCTTTGACTGAAACACTATATCGAATGAGCATTTCTTGTTCAAAATATTTGTCCGCAACGTTACCCATTTTCATCAGACTATAAGCTCCAATACACAAAATCCCTCCGAAGACTATGCAATAAACAGCCCAGATAAGAGATTTACAGCCACGGAAGTATGTCAGGTGAATGAGACTGTAAAAAGTTTTATTAAGAGAAGTCCAAACTTGAAAAGTACCTAAACAACGACCAATATCAATGAATAAATTGTACAGCTAACAGAGATATAGTCACAGAGTAGACTCCAGCATACATTGCTAGAATTATTGTAAGCTTGTTATTATTTTTGATTGGCAACTCACATAAAATAACTGTCATAATCGCTTTGCTCAGGCCGAATGGTGTAGATAAAGAAAAAAAACAAAACCATAAATATAAAAGTGAAGATTCGGATGGAAAACTGCTTCCAAGCATGCGAAACAAATGCCGATTGTAATAAAAGTCATTATAAGGGATTTGTACGTTCCGAGTATTTTTCAAACACCAAAAAGTGTCAAAAATATTACAATAATTCCGAAAAAAAGAACTGATTATGAAGGCAAACGTTCGAACTGTTTGAGCTATAGAATTTAGGTGAAGAAAGCTTGTGGATAATTCTCATTATTGTATCTTAAATACAAGTTTTTTAAAGGGAGGAACTATATGAACGACAGTTGGAGTCATCCTATGGTACACCCCTCCTAGCCATGGAGCAAAGGGAGCAGAACCATGGAATCTTAGAGATCTTCAGAAACTTGTTGGATTTCTTAGTGTCCATTGGGATGGCAGGTTGTTGAGCCTTGGCATCGGCTGGAAGTGCTGGAAGTGTCATGACAGCAGAAGAATTGCGACGTTTTTGTGAAAATCGCATAAGCTGGCTGAGTAGAAATGAAACGCCAGCTATTTTTTGTGTTGAACTAGCGAACTAGTTATATAATTTTCTTTTCGAAATAGATAAACTCATATACATGATTATTTGAAAATATTCGTGTGATGAATATCAAAAATACATAAAACATACATACAAACAACTGTATCACTTCTAGTTATCAATTTTGTAGTGACTCGTTTCATAGGGCATTTTTCTAAAGTCTTTACTGTTTTTCGAAAAAGTTTAGTATTTTCCTGAGGGTAGCTGTCATCCAACAAATATTTTTCGTGTGAATGTAGTGTTGGCGAATATGAAAGTTTTTTCTGGAGCATTTAATTGTACGGTTGAAGCACAGTGAAAAAGTGTGAACTTTTTTGATGTATTTTCATTAATAAAGATTGACTTAATTTATTAGACAATTATTTTTATTGTGGTAATTTCCGGAAAAACGGCAAATCAAATGAAAAAATTCAAATTACAAAATAGTTCTGATTGTGGGCAACTCAATTTGTCCAGTAGTTTGAGAAGTGTTACTGTTCTTTGCTCTGAACACTGCTCTAGAATGTCTCATCACGGAATTCAACATTTCTGAAACAAATTGTACATGTAAATTATTGACAACCCTATATCTACCCCACTTTTTGCAGCAATTCTATACTCCGTGACAATAATTAGTATAATTATTGAGTCCATTGCTGGATACATATTGAATAAACTCATTATCGCACCGGCAGGGATACTGAATTCTATTTGAAAAAATGGAAGATAGATAACAAAAATCAGAGGTGAGAATAGGAATATTGTGGGAGTGCTGATCTGGAAAAAAAGAGATTGGAAACGTATTCTAGATATAAGGAGTTTCATGCCTGGAACACTAAAGTTTTGAATAGTTGTCTATTATGATGCTTCAGTGCAACAGAAAAATGAGCAATTTTCTCTTCCATTTTCGAGTGCATATTCCAACCACAAAAAACTATTACTCCGTATTGAAAGGACAAAATTGAGTTCATCAAAACTGAATACGAAACATTTTTCCACCTAATTGAACCATCTTTTGGCTCGTAAACTAGAAAGGTTTTCACAGGAATTTCTTTGATTGAAACACTATATCGAATGAGCATTTCTTTTTCAAAATATTTTTCTGTAACGTCATCCATTTCCAGTAAATCATAAGCTCCAATCCACCAAATCCCTCCGAAGAATATGCAATAAACAACCCAAATAAGAGATTTGCAGCCACGGAAGTATCTCAAGTGATTTAGACTGTAACATATTTTATTAAGGGAAGTTTGAATTCAAGGAGTACTTGAACAACGCCCAATACCGATAAATAAACTGTACTGCTAACAGAGATATGGTCATAGAGTAGACTCCAGTATACATTGCTAGAATTATCGTCAAATGATTTTTTTAATTGGCAACTCACATATAATAACTTTCAAAGTGTCTTTGTTCAGACTGAATGGCAAATACAAAGAGAAATAAACCATTCCATTATTATAGAAATGAAGGTTCGGATGGAAAACTGCTTCAAAGCATGCAAAACCAATACCGACTGTAGTAAAAGTCACTATAAGGTATTTGTATGTTCCGAATATTTTCCGAACCCCAAAAAGGGTCAAAAATATCACAATGAGTCCAAAACATGAACTGATTAAAAAGGCAAACGTTCCAACTGTTTGAGCTATAGAATTTAGGTGAAGAAAGCTTGTGGGCATTTTGAAAAGTGGATAAAGTTAATTTTCACTAATGTATTTATAGCACAGGGTTTTTTAATTTCCAGAGAAAGAAAGACAAAGAAAGACAATTTTTGTGTAAGCAAAGATAATGAAATGAGCTACACTATGAGTATTTTGAGAATCGGAAATGTATAGTATTTCCTGTTTTGACTTAAAGGGAGAAAACTATAGGAACGACAGTTGGAGTCATCCTATGGTACACCCCTCCTAGCCAGGGAGCAGAGGGAGAAGAACCAGGGAATCTTAGATATCTTCAGGAACTTGTTGGTTTTCTTACATGAGAATGACCCGGAGTGTCCCATCTGAAATCTTCCCATATTTTGTACACAAGTAGTGTCTGGCGTAACTAAAAAAATCCAAAATTATAGTGGCGCTCTCTGAGGTTTAGGAGAGTTACACAACTTTTTTGGAAAATTTTGAAAATTTCGATGTGTCCATTTTGAGAACTCGCAACTTTTTGAGTTTTTTGAACTACCGTAATGGTTTTAGGCTCATTCGATAGCCAATAACACGGACTTCAAATACTTCTCTATATGCAATGACCAAAAAATATAACCTGCTGAACTGGAGTTGAAAGTGTGAAAAACTAGGCAGTGTGAGGTTACGATAAATGCCAAATTTCGACAATCGGGGAACTGGGGACTACCTCCTGCGTACTCCTTACTCCGAGTTATGTCTGTATATGTGTTCAAATATAGGTCGAGCCTTTAAGTTACGGGAGTTATTTTAGATTTTTTTGAAAATTTTCAGTTTTTCCCTGTTCAGCTTTTCCTTTTCCACAATTTTCATCAAGAAAATATAAAAAACAAAATATGGGAAGATTTCAGGTAAGACACTCCGGGTCATTCCCATGTTAGTGTACATTGGGATGGCATGTTGTTGAGCCTTGGCTTCGGCTGGAAGTACTGGAAGTGTCCTGACAACAATAGAAAGACCCAGTGATTGCGACGATTTGTGAAGATCACATAAGTTGGCTGAGTAGAAATGAAATGCCAGCTATTTTTTGTGTTGAACTAGCGAACTAGTTATATAATTTTCTTTTCAAATTAGATAAACTCATATACATGATTATTTGAAAATATTCGTGTGATGAATATCAAAAATACATAAAACATACATACAAATCACTGTATCACTTCTAGTTACATCATCAATTTTGTAGTGACTCAATTCATAGGGCATTTTTCTAAAGTCTTTACTGTTTTTCGAAAAAGTTTAGTATTTTCCTGAGGGTAGCTATCATCCAACAACTATTTTTCGTGTGAATGTAGTGTTGGCAAATATGAAAGTGTTTTCTGGATTATTTAATTGTACGGTTGGATCACAGTGAAGAAGTGTGAAGTTTTTTGATGAATATCCATAAATGAAGACACAATTTATGAGAAAAATATTTTATTATGGTAGTTTCCAGAACACCCGCCGAAGCAAATGGAAAAATTCAAATTAAAAAATAGTTCTCAGCTTGATTTCTCGGCAGTTTGAGAGTTGCTGATATTCTTTGCGCATAACGCTGTTGTAGATTTTCTCATCACAACGTTTAACATTTTTGAAACGAATTATATATACATGTCAATATTCACAACTACAATCGATCCCACTTCTCGCAGCAATTCTATATTCCGTTACAATAATTAATAGAATAATTGAGTCCTTTGCTGGACACATATTGAACAAACTAATTATCGCACCGCCAGGGAGACTCAATTTGATTTGAAAAAATGGATGATAGATAATGAGAATCAGAGGGAAAAATAGGAATATTGTGGGAGTTCTGATCTGGAAAAAAAGAGGTTGCAAACGTATTCTAGATATTAGGAATTTCAGACCTGGAACACTAAAGTTCTGAATAATTGTCAATGATGACGCTTCAGTGTAACAGAAAAATGAGCAATTTTCTCTTCCATTTTCGAGTGCATATTCCAACCACAAAAAATTATAACTCCGTATTGAAAGGACATAATTGAGTTCATCAAAACTGAATACAAAACATTCTTCCACTTAATCGAGCCATCATCTTCTGCCTCGTAAACTAAAAAGGTTTCCACTGGAATTTTTTTGACTGAGACACTTCTTGTTCGAAATATTTTTCTGTAACGTCATCCATTTCCAATAGATTATATGCTCCCATCCAGCAAACATATTTTTTGATTTCCGGAGAAATAAAAACGAAGAAAGATGTGGGCGAAAATAATGAACTGGGCTAGACTGTGTGCATTTGAGCAAACGGAAATGTATAGTATCTCCTGTTCTGACTCCTTTATTTCTGTCATTATAATTATATTGTATTCTACTAATCGAGTAATTCAGAAAAGATCACACTTCTTCTCCGGATTCATTGGAGATCCAACTGGACAGTTAAATGCTTTCGCAAACTGTTTAAAATTCGAGAAGATTCCATTTACACGGAAAATATGAGATGGATGGGGTTCTGTAAGCCTTTCAGCCAATGGCATCGTTTCTTTGCCACTGCACCAGTTCTGAAAACGTAATTTTCATAATTTGTTTTGATCTAGATAGGTACCAAAGCAGTAAGATGGAAAAATAATTTGTCGGGGTTTTCATCCTCGAAGCCAAAAATGCTGGGCTCTTTCGACAAGTCCACTTTCTTAAAGTTTCTCCATGACAGATCGAGTCCAATGACATCTGCAGCAATTTCACCAATTGTTACGTTTCCATTCAACTGAAAGTGTATCTTTTACACAAATCCGTTTCTTATAACAAACATTTCTTCTATACACAGGGTCATCATACTCGTTAAACTTATCTATTAAACACTGTGCTCTTCTATCATACTCTGCAGAATCTTCCGGTGTCCACCAATCTTTTTTAAACCCATTCTCATCAAAACCTCTGCCCGTCGGATCAAAACCATGCCCTATTTCATGGCCTATCAACTGACCAATACTTGCTATTTTTGCATACTTCGGAAACGTGGAATCGATGAATGGATCATCTAGAATGCCAGGTGAAAGCACTGAAAAGAAAAAAAGAAACCTATTGTTACATTGATCTGAAAAATTAAAGTTTACACAACAAATTCTCTCCAGGCTTATAATATGCCCGAGCTCCAACAGTTCGGAAATCTGGATCCATCGGAAGCAATGAAGCGATGTAATCGAGTTGGTGCTGATAAGAGAACTGTGCGACTTTGGCTCGGATTGTGAAGTAGGAATCATTTTCAGAGAGATTTAGCTGGAAAAAAATAACAGGGCGTGAGAAACACTTGAGAATCCCATTTTACTAACCGATTCAAAAAACTTATCCAACGCCCCGGGTGCCTCAAAAACTTTCGGGTACCCAACTACTTTCCTCATCATCTCCACCTTCTTCTTAGCTCGCTGTTTTGTTGAGTCTTGGAGCCAGGTGGATTCCTCGAATACTTCCAGAAAGCTCTTCTTTATATCCTCAACCATGTTTGATGCTATTTCGAGATTCCCCTTCTCAAAATAGTTTCTTACGAAAATTCGAATAGAAGGTAGAGGGAACCAGTAGACGACTTTCTGGAATTTTATTGAAAAATCTACAACGGATTAAAAAAAGTTTTACCAGTGCGCATTCGTTGAACTTCACGTTGGTGGTTTGTGGAAATTGTGGCTCAGACAGGGATAAGATGAAACGAAAAATCAGATAATTGGCAATAGTCCTTTTTGGAGTTTTCGTTAGAATTGTATCAATCTGAGAATTGGAAAATTAAAGATTGGATAATTAACATCGTTAACACAAACATTTCTTGTCTTGTTGAAAAAATAGGAAGACACTTTGACGAAAGTCTTATTCCTAATCGATTCCCAATTTTCTCTTGATCTTTTTGGATTCATATAACTTCTAATGATTTTCTCGAAATCCACGTTTGAAATGTTTTGTTGGAGTTCGGACAGAGGGAGATAGTTCAATGGAGAACTTTTAATCTGAAACTTTAAAATATGTTTAAGTTTAAAATGTAATAATGGGCGGACTCACTTCAGCTAACTCCTTATCAAAATTCAGAATGTTCTTGACATCAGTTTGAATCGATTGTGGGTCTGGCTTAATTCCATTGACTGTGAGAATACTTACAAGAAACTGAAAGTTCTTAGAAACTTTAAAAAATATCTATCTAGAATAATGTACTTTTTCAATGTCTACTGGAGAAATAGTTAATCGAGAACTATCCTGGTCAATAATTAAAAAATTAGACATTGTTTTCACGCTGAAAATTCCGAAATACTTGAATCCAAGCGAAGCCATATTTGACAGCAACTCTGAAGAAAGTGTTTAGAAGAATCTGAAGAAAATATTACCATTCAAGTCAAAATCTGATGTCTTCCAGTCACTATCAACTATAGGCCATCTCCCAATGCGGTTAATCATTTGAAGCATTTCTTTGCTATTATTCATACGAACTTCGGTAGCCTGCAAAAAAATCATTTCGTAGTTATGTATATGGTTTTTCTTCGAACATTCAGAAACTTCTGCTCCTCGCATTTTCTATAAAACAACGTCATAGCATTTTCAGATTTAGAACTCGATGGGAGATTTTTATGGAGAAAATCTTGAACGAGTTGAACCACTATGTAGAGTTTCTTATTTAGTCTTCCTCCCTCCGCCAAAGATTCTTCTGTGTACTTCCCGCACGCCGCCCTATAAAAATCTTGACATGGGTCCACAGATATATCTCTCCAGTTGTGCTGAAAATTTGATATTTGAATTAAAAAGCCACAAAAGTGATACCAAGTGATGAGCCAACGTGATACATTCCGGTGACTTGCAGACATCATTATATAGCTTCACAGGTGGAAATGATGGTCTAGAAGATTCCTCATCGGAATCTTTCAAGACTAAAAGTACGGTGTAGAGAGCGAATAGCAAGAGAAGAATGATTGCGAGGGTCTTCATGGAGCTGTCTTTTCCAAACATTTTCTGGAAGCCAGATGAATGAAAATCGATAATTAATCAATAATGATTTAACGACCCTTAGAGATTAGGGATAACCAGAACACAGTTACGGGGGCAGCGGGTCATTATTACAATTTTAATTATTTTTTTATTTTAAAAGAGTTCACACTTCTTCTCCGGATTCATCGGTGATCCAACTGGACAATTGAATGTTTCCGCGAAGGATTTCATATTCGAGAAGATTCCATTTATACGAAAACTCTCTGTTGGATGAACAAATTTCAGTTGGTCCTCCAAATCATACTCAGCACCAGTGCCGCACCAATTCTGAAAGAAAAAACAATTGATGTTTCTAAAATTTGGTTTTTACCAATGCTTTCAATTGATAGAACAGTTTATCCAGACTGTAGTTTTCGAATCCAATTATACTTGGCTCCGCGGACATATCTAAGCTCTTGTAGGTTTTCCAGGCAACGTCGACACCAATTAAGTCAGCTACTATTTCGCCGATGGTGATTGATCCGTTTAACTGAAACAACTTAATTAGCGGAACTCCTGATAAAACATATTTTTCACGTTTTTCCCAAAATCTGGATCATCAAATTCGTCATACTGGTCTATCAAGCACTGTGCTCTTCTATCATACTCTGCAGAATCTTCTGGTGTCCACCAATCGTTTTCCTTCCCATTCTCATCACGTTTCCTTCCATTCGGATCAAAACCATGTCCTATTTCATGACCAATTATTGCACCGACACCAGCGATTTGTGCATATTTTGGATAGGTCGAATCGAAGAACGGGTCATCCAGCAGAGCAATATTGATACCTATGGAATTTACATGCGTGACTTTAAGATTGAAAAAAAAGTATTACCTAACCAATTTCTAGACCGAAGATGGAATGCGTTGGCCGCCAAATTTTTAGATTCTCTCATTATTAATAACGAAGCCATTGGAGTGAGCTTCAGGGTTAGTTGCGTATTAAACTTAAAGTTCTTGAGATCCAGTTGAAAATAGGAGTCGCTGGTAGAAAAGTTTAACGATTCATACATCTTATCTAGAGCTCCAGGAGCATCATACTCCTCCGGATAGCCAATTATTTTCTTCATCATCTCCACTTTTCGAATCGCATTCTTCTTAGTTTCAGGGTGTAACCAAGTAGAATTCTCAAATGTGTTGATGAGATGTCCTTTAATGTTGTCTACTAATTCTGAAGCGATTTGAAGGTTTTCTCTATCAAAATAGTGTTGAACGAGCACACGGAGGGCGGGAAACGAAAAATCGTTGAGAACTTCCTAAAACAGAAAATTATAGATATAAGTGAGCAAAGAAACTTTCAGAACCTTCAAACAATCAGTGTTCTTATGCATGTTTAATATTCTGACGAAATTGAACATGATATAATTGGCGATCGTTCTCTTGGGCGTAGATTTCAGAATTGTCTCCAGCTGTAACAATCAAAAATATTTTTTAGATTTATTGGAAATAAACTTACATTTTTAGTTTGATTGAAAAACAACGGAATCTTTGAGACCATTACATTTTCCTTTACTTTACTCCACGTCTCATCATCTTTACTGGAATTTATGAAGTGTCTGATGATTCTTTCGAAGTCAATACTCGGAACGGCTGCTTGGAGATCGGATAGACTAGCCTCACCATCAGCTTCGGAGGATAACTGAATAGAGATTTTAAATTTTAAAATGTTTTTTGAAAATTCAAGTTGCTCACGTTAGAAATATCCTTCTCGAGTTCGTCAACAAGTTTCAGGTCGTCTTCTAGCAGTTGCTCATCTGGAACAATACCGCTGAGTGTCAGAACGGCTTTAAAGTCCTGAAAAGTATTTGATATCACGAATGACTCATTTCAGACAATACCGTTACAGTTAGCTTTTCAACCTTCTCCATTGAAATTGTCGCCACGCTTACAGTATAATTTTCCGCACTATTCAAGAAGAAGAAAGTTAAAAATGGAAATCCGTAATTAGCCAATCCCGTGAACGCATCATTCAAGTCTAGCTCAGAATCATCCCAGTTTTCATCGAGATATGGCCATGATCCAATCTCTCGGAAAATTGAGATCACTTCTCTCCATTTCTCAATCACGAGTTTTCGATAGGTCTGTAATTCATAGAATTCATTCATAAAATTTAGAAGAAACTTTCGGTCAAAATTACCTTGGGATTATAATAATCTTTGCATTTCCGATAAAACAACTTCATTGAATTTTCAGATATCGAATTGGAAGTCTCGTTTTTCGCAAGAAATTTGTTGAGCATACTGTTCATCAGTTTGTCTTTTCTTTCAAGTCGTGAGGAAGACGGCAAGCTGTGCTCGTTGAACTTTCCACATGAGTATTCATAGAAATCTTCACAAGGGTCTACTGAGGGGTTTTTCCAGTTATGCTGAAATTGAGTCATTGTTAAAAGAATAAGAGTATGAAGGATACTTGCGAACCGGCCGAGCGTATAACTAACTCAAATCGCAATCTTATGAGTTGTAAAACATACCAAAATGCAAATCATCGCAAGTTCTACAGTACCGCTCAAAAATATATTACGTTTTGCCTTTTTCAGTTAAAAACGCTTAACTTGACTCCCTAGCAAGTTACGTATCGACAAAGTAATTTCTCTCTTAATCGTTCTATTTCAGTGCGAAATAGAGTGCTTTTTGTGCTGTCCCCTTAAAATGATCATAATTCTCTAGTGAGCGTCCGTACTAAAAAGTTGTCAACTACAAAAATGAAGCTCTACCTTTGTTCTGTATGTTTTTTACATAATTTACTTTGTAGGACAATCAGTGATACCGTAACACCCTTTCAAAATTGGTCATTTTCAACTGAAAAAGGCCAAATTCTATATCTTACTGTACAATACTGTAACTTACCAATTGATGAGCCAAAGCAATACATTCCGGTGACTCACAGACATTTCTAGGTTTTCGCGTAGTTTCTTCCGTCTTGGTGGCACTTGTCGGAACCTTCTGAGTGGTACTTGCTTTTATGGGCGGCCTCGAAGTGACAGGAGTCTCCGACTTCCAAGGTTTTGCTGGGACGAGTACAATTGGATTATCACGACCAGTCATCATAAGAATAAACGCAGTGATTAGTGCCATCACAACGATAATAAGACAGGAAAGACCAGTCGTGAGAGAGCTTGGTGGTTTCTTGCCGGGCATTCTTCTCGATTCTTCCCTTGGAGTGTCGAAAAGACAAACTGATTGTCCAACAATTTTTCTTCGTAGGTAACCGGGTGACCCCTTACACAGGTCTGTGGGCTAATGTCCACAACATTTCTTTTTTCATCTGACGTTATTTTTTCATAAAAGAAGTTATCAAAACCAGACACTTTCTTATCTTCCTTATCTCCATGTGAGACACTTAGCCGCGTAAATGAGGTTATCATAAACTGGTAACGCTTACCAATGAACTTTCTGATCGAAGAGAAAGTTTTCACTTATTTTGTTTTATTACTTTGATATGATTATTCTATACTATTTATTCTTTTTTTCGATTCTTTTTCAATATTCCCACTCTATCCCTAAATCAAATATTGATGTCACTAAACATGCACTATCAAAAGATGAAGTTCTCAAATCCCCAAACTATAAGAACAAAGCGTTCCACGTGGAAATATCCACAGAGTCCGGAGAAGAGCTCTTGGAGCATTGGAGCACACAGGGGTTCAGTGGTGTGATAGCAGCAATTGCTACAAGGAGGTAAGCTGGGGCGCGTTTACATCATTCACTAAAAGCTAAGCTTCCAGACTACCTCTTGTAGAGAAGTATCATCACGCGACTCATCAAAAATGTGCATCTGAAGCTAAAACTATTTCGGAGCACGCCAGGTGTCTGCTGGAACTCGAGAAGGATGCACATGCGAATTTGTTACGGAGACGAAGAAAGTATTGGGATAGAAGTGAGTTTTGACTTCCAGAAAGAAAAAAAGTATAATAGTTTAGAATTTTTTTAGAATTGAGACGGAAACTTCGAGACAAGAAGATTCTATTCAAAAGACACAAAAAGAAAAGGCTAAGGGTGAAAAGAGAAATTAGGGTTCAAAGTCGATCGTCTTATAATCTAAAGTCTGGAAATGAAATGTCCCCCCTTGGAGTGCTTGCGAAACATTTATCTCACACATTACGGCTGATAAAAAACAAACGAACCACTTCAAAGTAAGTTTTATTCTTATTCGGCGCCAAAAAATAATGCATTTCCAGATGGGAAGACACCATAACTCGAATATCTGAAAAAGCGCAAAAGATAAAAGAACGGAAAGAAATGCAACGTCTATTGGAGAAACGGATGAATGTTTTTACGGAGAACGGAGAAAACTTTGAGCAACTGATATCTCCAAAAGACAACGACGCCAAAGAACTTATTGATCTTGAAAAATATATTGATGACGATGACCTCAAATCGATGGTTCGCAAAAAAGCAGGAAATCTAACGGAGCAGGATCGAATGATGTTGATTCCTATGAAACTTATCAGAGGGGCTGCTAAGTTGGGATTATCGATGACTGGCTATAACACAACGGATTTTGACAGGAAAGTGGTGAGGATTTTCAGTCCGAAGATGATGAGCGTGATTCCGACAAGTGATGAGACGAAGAAAGATGAGGTGAGCTAAAAGGAAGGCATGACTAATCATACTTGCAAACCGGGCCGACCATTCTAGCCCGGCCCGCGGCAGAAACAGCCATCCGGCCCGTAGTAGGTCATGGACATAGACTACATTTTGGTACATTTTTCCGCTCATAATATTGAGTTTTAAGCGAGTTACGCGCCGGCCCGTGTCGACCCGGTTTGCAAGTATGATTAGTCATGCTTATTTATAGTTTATATCTGTTTAGATCGACATTCTTTCCCCATCCCTCTTCTCCCTCCACCATGATGGATCTGAAATCGAGAAGGAGGTGTCATTACAAAACTTGCTAGGCTCTTTAACAGCTCATAAGGACACCTCTGATCTACTTGACTTTATAATTGAAGCTACTGGAGTGGATGAAGCCATGGAAAGAGTTGAGACCAAGATTGAGGAATCATTTCATTCAGAAAGGGGTCCGGAAGGCCAACCGTTGTACTTCACCAAAGAAAATGTTACCGCGCAGGAAGCAAGAAGGATAGAGATTTTTGAAGCATTAGACACAACTTATTCGGAAAACCAGCTGAAGGAGATGAACAGGACGGGATATACGATAATGGCTCACGAGCAGATGGATTTGGTTTATGGGAACAACTCGATAATGGAAAACCAGAAACTATTGAGAGAGGCTAAGCGAATGAGTAGACCGGAAATTGACAGGAGTGTTATGCAGACGATTGATGACTTGGCAAAAGAAAAAGTGAAGTTTGAGGCAAGAAGAAATGATATTGTATTGTCTCCGGTGACATTCACTAATTTCGTTTTTGATCCCAAGGTGAGTTGACACTTTTCTCTCATAATGTCTTACCTCGCCCGCAAGTTTTCTCTACGCAATGTTAAACATGTCTAACCCGTGTCCTCGGTAGTATAGTGGTGAGTATCCGCGTCTGTCACATGCGAGACCCGGGTTCAATTCCCGGCCGGGGAGAAACTTTTTGTTTATTATTCATTTTCAATTCAAACTATAAAATTAATAAATTTCAGTCTGTATCCCAACCAACTATCCTCTCACCAATCCTCGTTGTCTCCTTGATCGGATCCCCTGCAATTTATGGAGTGATGATTCTCTCCCCCTGGGTTATGGTACCAGTGATTCTCTCCCCTCGCATATTTTCTCCTGTAGTACTGAACCCTTTCGTTATGGTCCCTATCATTCTATCCCCTCTAGCCTTTAATCCATTTATACTATGTCCAGGAGTTCTGAACCCATTTGTCCTATCGCCTCTTGTTTTCTCACCATTCATTTTGTCGCCACAGGTTATGACCCCATTGATATTAAGCCCGTTCTGCATGGGACCCCTCGTGCTTAACCCGCTTGCACTGAACCCTTTGATACTGTCACCTTTTGTGTTATCCCCAATTATTTTGTCACCGCAATTCGTGTCAGCTGTCATACTGTCACCGTATGCTTTATCACCGTCATGGAAATCTGATGGAGCAATGGTAACGGTTTTTGCGTCGCCCAGTTGGTTGAGTTAGTTTTTAAAACTTTTGTAGATTATAATAAAATTGTATTCAATAACTTTAGAAGATACTCAAGAAATAACAAAAGATACCACAAAGATCCAAGCAATCCGACCAGCCACTTCTTTCGCCTGGTTTCCGTGTCGTTTTTATTTTATTTATTTATTTAAAATACGTACGTGAGAGTACGTGGCAAAGTCAATAGGGGGGGGGGGGAACTTGAAATGAAATAGAGGGAGAATAGTGAACACGTGGAAGGAAAATGAATTGTTAGTGTTATTGGATGGGCGAATACTTATTCATGTCAGTTGTACCGTAATACTGGAGAAAGCTTAATGTTTTATAGAGCCGTAGGACTAACTATTTTACTGAGGACGCGGTGAGTGAAAAAATGCTCACGAATTTTAGATCTTGGAGTTTTCCAATGATAGAGGTGGCCTCGTCTGGTATTGTGAGATGAGAGTTGAAAATAATTGGTATAGTCAATATCTATTTTTCCTATTAATAATTTACCGAAGAAGAATTTATCGAATCCGGCTCGTCGGGAAGATAAAGATTGAAGTTGATAATTCACTAAACGTTGGTTTGCCTGGACGTACTTTGGGTCAGTTCTCAGTATTCTTTTACCACAGGTTCTAAAACTTTTGTAGATTATAATAAAATTGTATTCAATAACTTTAGAAGATACTCAAGAAATAACAAAAGATACAACAAAGATCCAAGCAATCCGACCAGCCACTTCTTTCGCCTGGTTTCCGTGTCGTATCGAATCGATAGTATGTGAAACAATTTTTTTGAGATGGAATTTAACACAAAATGAAAAACGTACCCTGCAGGCGGGTCCGGAGCTGGTTCAGACACGATTGGGGAGTCACTGTTGAGCAGAACAGCCCGGTAGCCAGGAGACGTTTTATTGGGTTCAGACATTTTCGACTACCAGATAAAGAAAGTTAGGAGAATGAGAATTGAACACGTGAACTTGTCAAATTCAACAAGGAAATTAGAGAAAGAAGAGAGTAAAAAGCCAGGGTTTAATTAAAACAGACATCAGTATCAACTTAGGTAAGTGCTTATCTGATAACAGAATTGGTGAAAGTTTTGAATTAAAAGACATCTTTCGTAAAGCAAAAACACAAAGTTTTCTATCGGCTAGAACTTCTTAGGAATGAGTTTCACGCTCTCTTTCTATAAAGTCACACGACTCCAGCGGTGCATGTCTCGAATATATATGGGAGCTACTGAAAAATTGTCAGGTATAAAAATGATGATCAACATGTTCATTATTCAAAATCATAAAAATACAAAAACAATTTATTTAAACAAAAGTAGAAAAAAAGAAAACATGAAAAAGGGAAGACTAGACAATCCCTCACGAGGTGGACGACGTAGGGATTATGATGTCCTCAATTACCAGAAAGACAGGCTCCAAGAAAACCACCACAAATTTCTACACAACACATACATAGTCCTTGACAACAAAACCTCAGACAATTTGCCACTTTATTACAAATCGATGAATCCTCCTTTTCTTCATGTTCCACATTTTTTGGGCTTCTGAAATGTCCAAAATTAAACCTCAAGTCATAACTAAGAACCTACTGATTCTCCACGGATTCTGGTGAGATTTGGGGTTGGAACGGGGGCTGGACAGTTATTATGTTGGCAGGGTCGGTGGTCATATTGAGTAAATGAAAATGAAGAGAAGTTATATGATGTCTGTTCAAATTTTAATCAACTCTCAATTTTTTTTACTTGATCTCTCTCTTCTCTTTTCCTAATCGCTGACCTTTTCTCTCAAAAAATACCATTCCTCTTCTTTTTCTTATTTCCCTGTTGACTTGACAAGTTCACGTGTTCAATTTTCTCTCCTTCTCCCATCTCTCCCAATTTTCTTTTTTTAGTATTCGAAAATGTCTGAACCCAATAAAACGTCTCCTGGCTACCCGGCTGTTCTGCTCAACAGCGATTCCCCAATCGTGTCTCAACCAGCTCCGGACCCTCCTGCAGGGTAAGATTTTCATTTCGTGTTAAAATAAATTCCAACTCAAAAAATTATTTCAGATACTACCGATTCAATACGACCCGGAAACCAGGCGAGAGAAGTGGCTGGTGGGATTGCTTCGAGTTTTGTCAAATCTGTGGTACATTTTTGAGTTGTTTCAGAACTTATTGAATAAACTTCTAATATAATGTACATATTTGGTGACAGTATGACACCTGACACGAATTGCGGCGACAAAATAATAGGGGATAACACAAAGGCACAGACAGTATCAAAGGGTTCCGCGCGAACGGGTTAAGCACAAGGGGTCCCATACAGAACGGGTCTCAGGAAATGGCCTCAGGGCGGACGGCGGAATACAAGGCTCAATTGGCGGTAAGTATTTTAGTTTTTACTATTTTTGGGTCTTGTTTTTTCCAATCTAAGGAGAAATTTGTCTTGCGAATTTCATTTTTTTGAATACTTTTTGATATCGTCCTAAAAAATAGTTATTCCGCCAAATCATCCGCTCATCTCTGTTATCTATATCTAGTAAATTGGTGAAAGTATTGGATTAAAACACATTTTTTGTGAAGATAACAACACAACAAAGTTGTCTATCGGCTATAATTCGCACTCAATTACTAGAAAAACAATCTCCCATAATCCTAATCCACATTTCTCCACAGGTCACGCAGAGCTCACAACAAGAACACCACAGACAAATTTTCTCGTCATCCGTTAGAATTGGCGGATCCTTTGTTTCATTATTTTCTTTATTTTCTTTATTTTCTACATTTCTAGGACTTCTGAAATTTCAAAAATTAAACCTCAAGTCATAACTAAGAACCTACTGATTATCCACGGATTCTGGTGAGGTCTGGGGTTGGAACGGCGGCTGAATAGTTATTAGATTGGCAGGATAGCCGTAGAAATTTTCACTGGTGTCGGTGTTGGGCATATTGGGTAAATGAAAATAGAAAAAAAAAGAGAACCACCGAGAACCAAAAATGAGAAAAAAGAACACATGAAGAGGGATGGCAAAAAGAAACCATAGGGAACCGGTTTTTGGTTGCTGACCAGAGTTAGTTTAGTACGAAAAGAAGAGACTATGGATAGTCGAGAAAAAATTAAAGTTTTCAAATAAATTTTACCTTATAACAAAACTATCAAAATTGAGACCTCTATCCTCACACCAACCTACTCAGTCCGGTCACTACAGCACACTCTTCTCTACGCCTCTTGTCCTTTTGTGTTTCGCCGCTTCCGTAGCGCAGTAGGCAGCGCGTCAGTCTCATAATCTGAAGGTCGTGAGTTCGAGCCTCACCGGGAGCAAGCTTTTTTTGGAATTTTTTTTTGAAAAAAAATATACAAAAAAAAATAAAAAATTCAAAGCATATGAGTTGTCGTATGGGTCTGCGTAGTCGGGTGAGGTGACCATTTGGCAATCGCCGCCACGTTTACTTGAACCAAACTCGGCATTTCCTCATTTTTCTTCAACAATCCACAACACAAAAACCATCTTATCACGGAAAGCAAGAAATGCACAAATCGAATTACTGAAACTGAAAGTAACAGTAACTATACTTCATCGAATTTCTCTAACATTGACTATTACATGATTTGGCGGCTTTGGTGCTGATCGGGGTGCAGATAGCGAAGACAATAATTGTGATGACTCCTTGGTGGACCAGGCAGAAGATTGCAGTATAGATAGCAACATTGGATAGTCTACTAAAAAGCGCCAGGATTGCACATGTGACAGCTGGCAGGAATAGGAATACGGTATGGGTGAAGACCTGGAAAAATAAGAATAAAATATATTTTTAAAAATATCTGATCCCCACTTTTCTTTTTATATCTTTTCTGACCAAACTGACTCATGTTAATGTCTCAATAATAGCATTACTATTTTGATCTACTTAATCCAATAATTATTGGTCTGCTAATGCAAAAATATTTTCTCCACTTTCGAAGATCATTGAGTTTCCGTTTCCCAGGTCAAAAGTTCTCACGGTCGGACTAACAAAACACTCGGGTTCGGTCGGCTGACCACTATACTACAATTTTTCTGATTGAGGAGGTGGAAGGTCAGGAACTTATTAACATGAAATTTGATTTGATTTTTTTTGACATGCTTCATTTTGAGGGTGGGCTCCAAAGAGCAAATGTCACGTAGGCATTAACAAACCTGAATAACGAAACTTTGCATCAACATCTTCTGTGTCCTCAAGGTTTTTATCGAAGCACCGGAACTTTTTGTGCTGAGAACTATTAAACTAGCAATACCCATAAATACCATAATAAAGAAAAGAAGTCCCAAGCCGAAGGCAGCTAGAGCGTTTGGTAAAATAGTTTGCCACATGGATAAGTCCACGATAGCGAAATCCGGACAGAATATTATTCGGCTATTGTATTTCTGAAAAAAAAACACCTTTTTTTGAAGAAGAAATTGATATGACTGGAAATCTGGACTTTAAACCCAGAACCTGGACAAATGCACCCACCAAAAAAGCATTTGTCTTAATCTGGACCACAAATGGAGTTGACAAAAACACCAGAAGAATGCTCGACCCACACCCGAGCGAAATAAAAATAGAGAGTACAAAAACTACAGTACTCGAGTGTATCAATGAGCGGTATCTGTTCAAGACCATCATCCGTGAGATAGTGTAGAGCCGGGCGTAGAAAAGATGAACCATGGAGAGGAGGAGGACTGAAATTATTTTTGATTTGAGTTCTTTGGAGCGCACTTGCTATTTCTAAAATACAATTCGTTCGATCTTTCCCTCTAACATCATACTTCATGTTACCTTGTTATTATATTAAAACATATATCGCCGTTCATTTTTTCTCCCAATTCAGTTTGCAAACATTTTGATTAAATTCTGCTATCAAATCATTATTTAACTTCCTAGTTACCCAATATATTGTCTGATTATAATGGGTTTTTTTCAGTCTGAACATTTTTTTGCAGCCTGGAAATATTTATTACCTTCCGAGAACCATGTGGACTTCTGAACCCCCCGGGAAAACAACGAAACTACAATCTGATGTTACGAGAGTAATCTAATTTGCAACATGCACGTATTTTTGGGAATTTGATTAAAAAATAAAAAATTGGGAGAGGGAAAAAATGAGAAATGTGTGTCAATCAAAGAGAGAGAGAGTTCAAATGGGACCAAACGGAAATGAAGGTGGAACGGAGGTCACGAAATGTTTTAGGTGATTAGGAAAAAGTTATTTTTGAAAACCCACATCATAGATACAGTACCGTGCAGTAAGATATACAATTTGGCCTTTTTCAGTTGAAAATGACCAACTTTGAGAGGGTGTTACGGTATCACTGATTGTCCCACAAAGTAAATTATGTATAAACCATACAGAACAAAGGTAGAGCTTCATTTTTGTAATTGACAACTTTTTTGTACGGACACTCCCTAGAGAGTTATGGTCATTTTGAGGGGACAGCTCAAAAATCACTTTATTTTGCACTGAAATGGGACGATTTGAGGGAGAAATTACTTTGTCGGTATGTAACTTGCTAGGGTGTACTTCTACAAAAAAGTTGTCAACTACAAAAATGAAGCTCATAAAATTTAACACATTTAATCTGTCTGAAATTTTTTGATAACTCTTTTTGCTTTTGAGATATGACAGTTTGAAATTTTGGTAAAAAAGGAAGAGAAGCAGAGAAGTCAGACGCTCTAGCTTCTCTGGCGCTCTCTCTCCTACTCTTATATTCTGTTTGTTGGTTTGAATATCCGAAGCCCACCTTTCAAAAACAGATTTTTCCTTTCTCCCCTATTATAACTGTTCAAAAATGATATGTTTTACCCTGACCCAATTTCTGGCGTCTGAAAATAACACTTTCATTCTAAGAACTGGAACAACAAGTCTGACCCTTATTATATGTTGTCATCTCATTGTCAGCGTGTGTGTTCCGTTCTTTGTTTTCACCTAACCCCTTTGTCTTTGATCTACGATTTATTCCACCTTTCAATATTCCACCCAATTTCCTTATAAAACTACATACTACTGTGAAAAAAATAAAGTTTGGCCAAGGATTTTCAAAAAAAATTTTCGCGCCCAAAACACTTTAGTGCATTTGTGAACTAAAGCGTTTTGGGCGCGAAAATTTTTTTTGAAAATCCTTGGCCAAACTTTATTTTTTTCACAGTACTACCCAATAATGTGACAAAAAACAAAAGCACACTCACCAAATACAACCCATACCCATACGATCCATAACTCGATTGCATTCAGGTCCCAACTCCGAACTACTCCACCGATTTGAAAACCAAACATGGGAAGATGGGCGACTGGTCGGTAGAAGATGCACACATAGATTTGATGAATTAAATTCCAGAAATGATGGTTAAGAATTGCTGCATGTTGATGAGAGAGTTTCAGAGACCCGTTCTGCTCGACTACGAAGAAAATGATATAAATGTAGAACCAAACGGACACAAATGGGGAGTACTCCATAATCCAATGGTATGGAATACTGTAGTCGATAGAGCAGTTGCCGGGCGACATGTCTATTGGGGTGGACGACATCTTATCAGATCTCTTATCAGAAATTGAAATACACAAAGTGACAAACAAAGTTCTCGGTTCAGGGAAATAGGGGGTGGGGCGGTCGAAAAAGTTGTTGGTGCCCCGCGTGCGGGTGGTGTCCAGAGAGGGGTGCTGAAAAGAATGAGGGAATGAATGAATATGATTTATTTTATTAGACGAAAAAAAGGACATGAGAGGAGAAAAAGTTGAGATTCAAAAAAGTTTTAAAAATAGAAACATTCTTTGAAAAACCAAGAGTCATTCTTTGAAAAAAAAACAGTATTTCGAAAAAAGAGGGTCTAGGGTCTAGGGTCTAGGGTCTAGGGTCTAGGGTAAACTTTTTTCCGGAGGTGAATAACCCCATTAAAGTCATTTTTAGAAGTTGATTTTCGCTTTATTTTGTTGTAAAAAACTCGAATTTTTGATTATGAAACAGAATTGAAATAAATTCTGAAAAATCATCAAAAATGTTCAGATTTTCAATAAAACATTGAAAAAAAAAGTCAAAAAAATTTCGTTCCTTTTTTGAAGCCGGGCCTTCGAAATGGGAAAATTCCAACATTACACAAAAGTTTCTGACAAGACATCAGAAATAACACTCCCTCATCTGTGATTTCACTTTGGGACCGTGTGAAAACAAGAGGACAACATTCCGAGCCACTCGGAGCAAGATAATTTATGATGTTGCTCTCGAACACGTGATGAAAAAACAAACTTTATTCAGAGAGCATAAAAGAAGAAGAATTATTTCGATTTTCGAAAGTTGAATTGATAAAAGATAAATGCATGCTTATTAGAGATCAATTATCGTCAGAAGATCAAAAAGTGAGCATAGGGGCGGGGTCTTGAAATTTAAGCAGTGTGCATGATAAGGAATGTGAAAAGTGAGGACACAAATATTATAAATGGCTAATAAGAAGTGTTAATTGGAGAATTCTAGGTGTTGATATTGTACCAGAAAAACCAATTCTCCGGATTCTCTTCCATGACCATTCCCTTCATCATATTGAGATAAGAATTGAATCCCATTACTTCCGGGATCGGGAGATTTTGCGACCAAAAAAGCTGAAACATTATAATTCAGGTTATTTTTCCCCTTTTAAAACTCACCCATTCTTTATAAAATGTTCCGTCTCTGCCTGGCCAAACATCATAGTTGGCATCCTGAATACTGGTGTAGAAGGGGATTTTTTGCTGAAACTGGAAATTATCAGTGAGATGATGTTCGGATTTTTTTTAAAAATTTCTCACCTCGATTTGCTTCTTCCTCTCCAATTGATCATAGACGTATCGATACTGAATGGACTGCATTTTTTGGAGAAAATCAGTCTGAAAAAAACTTTTTTTTAATTTGAATTTATAGAGCCTATAGAGCTCACCTGAATCAGATAGTGGAGGAAAGAGCGGGCCTCGCTGAAGTCAGGGAAAGTCTTCAGAGCTGGAATGTTGTGGGTCTTACAATTACAGCATGTGCGACGCTCAAAGCAGCTCAGCCCGATTTCAATCCAGTAATAACGACATGAAGTGTGACGGAAGACTAGAAACTTCTGGGTCGGCGGGTAAAACTCATCGATGTTGATTTCGGTCTGAATATCTAATTGGTTAAAGGTTAGAGCAAAGTGATTCTTACAGATTTTCCCTTCACAGCGTCTGGATTTGGTGGGGCGATTGGTGCGGTGAGCACATCGACATTGTCGAGATTGTTTATCGGTGAGCCAGGAGAATGCTCCGAAGTGGGCGATGATTTCAAGTCCGATGTTTCCTGTAGAATGAGCTCAGAAGAGCCCATGGTCCTGAAAAAGTTGAACTAAAAATTCATTGCTCAATATCTTATCGTTCGTTACAATAGAATAGAAAACTTGGAAAAATAAACAATTATGAGTAAAACAAGACAACACCGTATCCGAGAGAAGTGCCGGCCATCTGTAATCGGATAGCTATAGGCTCCGCCCACAATTAGGGAACATCTGGACAGACGGTGATGACACTGCGAGTATATTTCAACTGAGTCGATAACGAATCATACTGAGAAAAGTTTGAGAAACTAGGAAAAGAAACGGAGGAGAAGAAACAATAAACAGTAAAGAAAGGAGGCGAACGACACGAAAAATTTCACATTCAATTTTATGCACACTTTTTTTGGGAAATGCAAATAGACGAAAAGGTTTTTTTTTGTTTCAAAAAACTTACACGGAATGGGGAGGAAGTATAATTGTGACAGCTGGGTGTCCTGTATTCTTCCAAGATTTACAATGTATGTGAGTTATTGAACTTCGGAATGGTATCGACGCTAGCAGAGCAGACTTGGAAAATATCAACCCGGCCCGGAGTCAAAAAAGTGCACAATTTTTTCACAAAATTTTTCGAAATTTTCTGAATTTTTTCCAAAAATGGTCAAAAATACCTGTACGCTTGAGTTTTCATCGATAATTGAAAACATTGTCGAAAATTCGACTTTTTTGCGGAAAATCAAAAAAAATTCAAAAAAAATGAAAATTTTCAAATTTTTGTACTGTGACCCGGCCCTGCCCGTTGCAAGTTTGTGGTAGAGTGTGTGTGCTACTCCCATTGTTAAAAAGAGTTTTTTTCCCAAACAGGCAATGAGAATGGTAATTGCGCAATAATGTTTTTAAATCGGCGTCTTTGAGAACCTCTATTGGAAATTCGTATGGGAATGTATACCCATGTTTCATCTACCCGTCTATACCCATACCTACACACGCAATATCCCTGTGGAAAAACTTTTCAGCTCTTTCCGAGAAGTAATAACCTAAAAAGTGTAATAACCTGACAGGATAATGTACTCGAACATTTAATCGAAAGGGCGCGAAAATGATCGGGTCGTAAAACCAGCCGGCTCGACACATTTTTTTGTACAGCCATGGATTGTATACATCTGTTGCGGGGAAAGGAGGAGGGCGAGAACTCTTTTATGTTTATGACCTCGTGATGAGGTGTCGAGGAGAGGTCACTGTCGGGAGAGGAAGAAGAAGGAGAAGCCGACAAATTTGTTTATGTTCTCGATAGGGGGTGGGGGGGTACTGTCCGGTGGCACTGGTGGTGCCCGAAGGATTTTTGTAGAAGAAGAAGAAGAAGCCGACACGATGTTTATGATATGGACAGAGATACAAGTTGGAAACGCTACACAATAGTGGAAGTGGTTAGCAGGAAGCATCGTAGACAGAAAGACAGAAAGATTTTAAAATTTCTTGTAATGCAAACATCTGTGCAGCTGTTACCTCCTTCAACAGTTTCGAAATACATATCTGTGTGGGCGGAGTTTTGATACAGATCAAAAGTTGGATGAGTTTATTTTTAAAAATGTTGAAGACCGTGGAATTTGTATAGATATCAATTAGCTACTTAAAGTAAACAGTAAGAAATTACTTGAATACGAGGTCTGGAAAGCCTTCGCACGTCTTCTGATGATGGCGGAAAATCAAGCGTTCTGAATTCCATCTGACTTCTCGAATGTTCTCGAAATTGCCGAACTGACGTTGCCATCCGACACTTTCCTTTTTCCGGTGGTGCTGAAAATTTGAGAAAAAGTTTGTTCTCAACGGAGCTTTTGATCATTATTAGTATTTTGGTATTGGGGCACATCTCCATTTTTCTCATATGCATTTTTTTGACAAGACCGTTTCATTTTGTGAGTGTTGAGTCTATTGTTTTTATCACATCTGTAACTTGCTTGCTTCAAAAAGCGTTAATGTTAGGAAAACAATTTTTTTGATGAGGGAAAAAGGATTTCAGAGAATGCCTGGAAATCGGACAGAAAAACTGATAGACTTCCAAAACGGCAAGATACATAATTTCAATTTATAAATTTGATAAAAGTTCAATCAGGTTACTACTTAATTTCATTCAAATATATAATTGATGTTCATAACTCTTTATTTCAATGATCTGATTCAACAATCAGGTAAGTTCCATAAAATGAGTTTCGCCTTAGGATCATTCTTCTGCCAATCATCTGTGAATTGGTGAATGTTAAGTGTCACATTTGGTTTTCCCCAATAGTTTTTGTTAAGCTCCCACATGAAATCGTAGCTTGAAAACAGGTTTTTATTTTTTCGGTCTAGTTTCCAGAATATTTTACGCATCTGAAAAATGTTTTATATGGAAATTGAAGGGTGTTTGTCTTACCTGCACAGCTTCCTCATCAGTAAGCAATTGTTTCTGCTGTGTGGTTCGGAAAAGATAACGAATAAATGATTTGAGAGAATCTCGATGATCCAAAAAACTGAGGGCTTTAGTTCTGGCACATTCCTTGTCAGAGCGGTATCTCGTAGTCCACAGAGTAGGTGCGGCGGTCTTAAATGAAAGAAATTTGGGACTCTATCTAATTTGGAAACGGCTCACTGTAGTCTTCTGAGTTGGACTCCAGGAAGTGGCTAACTTGACGGTAGCTGGTATTTTTATCCTTGGTCTCTGCACGCGTCTAAAAGCTATTTCATAGGCAATCTGTTTGTCAAAAGGTGTTTCTGTGGTGGGCCAATTATCATCAATCCATTTGTTCAGAACACGCTTAGCATTTCTTGTGGTATTCTGGCGATTAACTTGGAATGTCAACTAAAATCAAAAAATTTCAGATCCATTTTCTGAAAAATTAACTTACTTTCCAAACTTCTTTAAACGGGAGCCCAGAGAATATCATAGAAAAAGTGGTGGTCGAAATCTGATCCCAACCCAAACAGGTAGTGGTTAGGATGGGAATGAGTAAGACTAGATAACAAAACAGTCGCATTTTTTCATAAACAAACCACACAGTGCGTGCTTTTATAGCAGCTACAGTAAGATTTAAAATTAGTCATAGAAAAAAATATAATACATATATCGACTAAAAATTGGCCGGTCGGAATAGTTGAAATTAATCTTTGTTCAAAATGAATCATTATTTTTAAACTATAATATGTGATCGTGAAACATCCAAAAATTTTTTAAAAATGACACAAAAGTATAGTGATCTTTTGAAATCGTTTTCGATGACTGACCGTAAAAGACTGCCGGTGTAGTTTGATTCATTCCATTGTTTACATATGACTAATTTTAAGTCTACGTTTCCTGTAACTGCTATAAAAACCAATACTCTGTAGTGTGTTTGTGAAAAAAAAGCGATTAATTTGTTATCAAGTTTTTCTCATTTCCTTCCTAGCAACTACCTGTTTGGGTTGGGATCAGATTTCGACCTCCACTTTTTCTATGATATTTTCTGAGCTCCCGTTTAAAGACGTTTGGAAAGTAAGTGAATTTTTCAGAAAATGGATCTGAAAATTTCTGATTTTAGTTGACATTCCCAGTTAATCGCCAGAATACCACAAGAAATGCTAAGAGTGTTCTAAACAGATGGATTGATGAAAATTGGCCCACCCCCGAAACACCTTCTGACAAACAGATTGCCTATGAAAAAGCTTTTGGACACGTGCAGAGACTAAGGATAAAAATACCAGCGACCATCAAGTTAGTCACACCAACTCAGAGGAATACAGTAAGACGTTGCCAGATTGGATAGAATATCAAATTTCTTTGATTTAAAACCGCCGCACCTACTCTGTGGACTACAAAATACCGCTCTGACAAGGAATGTGCTAGAACTGAAGCCCTCCGACTTTTTGGATTCTCTCAAATCATTGATTCGATATCTTTTCCGGACCACACAGCAGAGACAATTGCTTACTAATGAGGAAGCTGTGCAGGTAAGACAAACACCCTTCAATTTTCATATAAAACATTTTTCAGGTGCGTAAAATAATCTGGAAACTAGACAGAAAGAATAAAAACCTGTTTTCAAGCTATTCATGTGGGAGCTGAACAAAAATTATCGGGAGAAACCAAGTGTGACGCTTAACATTCACCAATTCACAGAGGAACTTAACTGACTGTTGAATCACATGAAATAAAGAATTTTGAACAACAATTATTTATTTAAATAAAATTAAGTAGTAACCTTATTGAACTTTATCAAACTTATAAATTTAACTTATGTTCATCAGATGCGCTATCTTGCCGTCCATTAATTTTTCTGTGCGATTTCCAGCCATTCTATGAAATCACTAGAAGTCAACGTGCAAAATATTATTCTTATACTCTATAATCTTACAAAAATAATCAGTTAAGTCTGTGGGGGAGGGCTTTAAAATAACATTTTGCTACTTATAAAGTCTAAATTTAAAACCACCAGAGCCTCTTATAATTTCCTTATAAGTACCAAAAATATTCATTCTTTCAATCTTGTTTCTCATCAAAATGCCGTTTTCAACTCGAAAATGTATCATCTGCAACTACCAATCAGATGGAAAACTATTCCATCCTGGTGTCTGTTACAAGTGTAAAATGTTTTTTCGCCGGTGTATTCAAAAACGAAAAATGAAGAAGTGCGCGAAACAATGCCACGGTTTTTCTGGTAACTTGAAAATTATTTTATTTATTTAACAGGTGTTTTATTTCGTTTCAGATCCAATCAGATTTTGTCGAAGCTGTAGATTTCAAAAGTGCGTCAAAGCTGGAATGATATATTATGGTATTTTTCTTTTTTTTAATTCATCCATGTTCAAATTTCAGATTTGAATAATCCTGCTCCCAAGCAACCAGAGGTGCGAAAAAATACTTCACGTTTGATCAGAATGGATACCCAACACGATTCCTACGAACAACTTCAAACCGCTCAATGGAAAACACATGAAGAGTATGAGTATTCAAATTTGAAGGTAATCTTTTTTTGAGTTTTTCATGACCTAGTTGACCAATTTCAGCCAGCGACTTCTTTCGATTTGAATTTATCCCTTCATATAGGATTCCGAAATGCAATAGACTGGGCGAATCGAGTAGATGGTTTCCGGAGTCTGAAAGTTAGAGAGAGGAAATGTGTCGTTGGAGAATTTGGAGTGGGATTCATATTGATTGATCAAGCATTCAAATCTGCAAACTCATCTTCTGAAAACATCTGGGTCCTGCAAAATTCAACAGGCGTCCATTCATTTTCAGAAAGTTTTGGAGAGGATAGCGAGTATGCAATTGGCCAGCTATATACATAAATTTGTCACTTTTTCAGAAACCAGCTGGAATTTGTCAATGATTTACTCCATACGCTCAAGAAACCATTTCAAAATCTTGAAATTGATGCGATGGAATGTGTTTTTTTGAAAATTCTCTTGCTTTTGACGCGTAAGTTGGTTTATAGCATACTTGCAAACCAAGCCGATATGGGCCTACATGGGCCGAGGCGTAACTCGCTCAAATCGCAATCTTATGAGCTAAAAAATATACCAAAATGTAGATCTCAGCGAGTTCTATGACATTGACCTACTATGGGCCGAACGGCCAGTCGGTAATGTGCCGCGAGCCGGGAAACAAGGGCCAAAAAATGCGAAAATCGCCAAAAAAAACAATTCTAGCCCGGCCCGCGGCACATTAACGACTAGTCATCTGGTCAGTAGTAGGTCACGGAAATACAACTCGTTGAGATCTACATTTGGTATACTTTTAGCTCATAAGATTGCAATTTAAGCGACTCACGCGCCGGCCCGCTTCGACCCGTTTCGGTCCGTTTTGGACCGGCTTGCAAGTACGATTTATATGTAGTAACAATAATGCTGTTACACGATGCAAATAAGTTATATAGTTAATAACTCCTTGTTTTGCAGGACAAACTAAAGTTCGCAGTATGGTACAGCTGTTTGTGTCATTGAGCAAAGGAGCTCATAGATTTAAAAAAAATACGCTGAAATTTCAGCATCTTACCCCCGAAGAGTGACTGTTGAAGATAAAGATGGGATGGTTCAAAGATGTATGACTAATCTGATGAACTACTCCATCGATAGGTCTCCAGAGGACGGTCTCGTCCGATATGGAGAAATTATTTTACTGCTTGGTTCCATTCGATCTGCAGTGAAATTATTCTACAATAACACAAAAATTTTGAAAATTTTGGATATTTCTCAATTTGACACTTTTGTTAGAAACTGCCTTTTATCATAGAGTCTTTTTAGGAGAATAACTTTTGAATGATTAATTTCACGTATTCTTGAAAACTTTTTAATACAAATCAATTTTGCTTTATGTGGTTATTTCTCTGAAAATTAAAAGATAGTAATTTAATAGTCTTTCTTCCCATAACAATTTCCAGCTTCCTAGAAAGATGTCGTCAGACAGCGCGGTTTATTCTTACTGATTGTTGTTAGCAAAAAAAATTAAATTTTCTTTTGGGTCGTTGTGAATAACAGACTTCTAACTAAACGAGTTCTTAGTCGCATTTCTTCAAAAGTCACAACAAAAATCTCACTCATGAGCTTTGAATCTCTTTTTGTTTTAAATGAAGATTTGGTAATGGTTTATGTTGGAATCACTTATTTTCTTCTAACCATTCCTTTTCTGCCGCTGTTTTTAGTGTTGATGAAGGTAATATCAAATTCACTACGGAAAGTGACCTTGGAGTTATGGAACGTGACATAGATTATTGGAAAGCTGAAATCGCGCTGATTTCAAATATATATTCAGTTTTTGTCTTCGAGGCCTGGTATTCGAGAAAAAACGATGTCAAAGTTTGCCGCTTTAGTGCCGACTTGTCAGTGGTCCAAAACTTAACCTCGTTTTTCTCGAATACCAATCCTCAAGGGCAAAAACTGAATACATATTTGAAATCAGCGTGATTTTAGCTTTCCAATGATGTACAGTACCCTCAAAAGTATATTAAGTTTTGGTTTTTTCAGTTGTAAAGGTCCAACTATGAGAGTTTCTCATGGTAGTACTGATTGTCCCATCAAGTAGATTTTTAATGGATCGTACAGATCAAAAGTAGAGCTTCATTTTTGTAGTTGACAACGTTTTTGTACGGACACTCCCTAGAGAGTTATGGTCATTTTAAGGGGACAGCTCAAAAATCACTTTATTTTGCACTTAAATGGGTCGATTAGATGGAGAAATTACTTTGACGATATGTAACTTGCCAGGGTGTGCTCGTACAAAAAAGTTGTCAACTATAAAAATGGGTGATGACACCGCGAGTATATTTCAACTGAGTCGATAACGAATCATACTGAGAAAAGTTTGAGAAACTAGGAAAAGAAACGGAGGAGAAGAAACAATAAACAGTAAAGAAAGGAGGCGAACGACACGAAAAATTTCACATTCAATTTTATGCACACCTTTTTTGGGAAATGCAAATAGACGAAAAGGTTTTTTTTGTTTCAAAAAACCTACACGGAATGGGGAGGAAGTATAATTGTGACAGCTGGGTGTCCTGTATTCTTCCAAGATTTACATAGTTGTCAAGGCCCGGCCCGGGCAAATTGGCGCGAAAGTCAAATTTTCAAATTTTTTCAAATTTTTTGAATTTTTTTGAATTTTTTTGCGAAAAAGTCAAATTTTCGACTATCAGTCAGAATTAGAAGAAGTTCTGAAAAATAGTCAAAAATGGTCACATTTCCGATGAAAAATTGAAAAAATTTCGAAAAAAAAATTGGGAAAAAAAGGGTCATTTTTTGAAGCCGGGCCTTCGGGCCGGGCCGGGCCTTGAAAATTTTCTACCGGGCCTTCGGGCCTTGCCGGGCCTTGCCGGGCCGGCCCGGGCCTTGACAACTATGAAGATTTACAATGTATGTGAGTTATTGAACTTCGGAATGGTATCGACGCTAGCAGAGCAGACTTGGAAAATATCAACCCGGCCCGGAGGCAAAAAAGTGCACAATTTTTTCACAAAATTTTTCGAAATTTTCTGAATTTTTTCCAAAAATGGTCAAAAAACCTGTACGCTTGAGTTTTCATCGATAATTGAAAACATTGTCGAAAATTCGACTTTTTTGCGGAAAATCAAAAAAAATTCAAAAAAAATGAAAATTTTCAAATTTTTGTACTGTGACCCGGCCCTGCCCGTTGCAAGTTTGTGGTAGAGTGTGTGTGCTACTCCCATTGTTAAAAAGAGTTTTTTTCCCAAACAGGCAATGAGAATGGTAATTGCGCAATAATGTTTTTAAATCGGCGTCTTTGAGAACCTCTATTGGAAATTCGTATGGGAATGTATACCCATGTTTCATCTACCCGTCTATACCCATACCTACACACGCAATATTCCTGTGGAAAAACTTTTCAGCTCTTTCCGAGAAGTAATAACCTAAAAAGTGTAATAACCTGACAGGATAATGTACTCGAACATTTAATCGAAAGGGCGCGAAAATGATCGGGTCGTAAAACCAGCCGGCTCGACACATTTTTTTGTACAGCCATGGATTGTATACATCTGTTGCGGGGAAAGGAGGAGGGCGAGAACTCTTTTATGTTTATGACCTCGTGATGAGGTGTCGAGGAGAGGTCACTGTCGGGAGAGGAAGAAGAAGGAGAAGCCGACAAATTTGTTTATGTTCTCGATAGGGGGTGGGGGGGTACTGTCCGGTGGCACTGGTGGTGCCCGAAGGATTTTTGTAGAAGAAGAAGAAGAAGCCGACACGATGTTTATGATATGGACAGAGATACAAGTTGGAAACGCTACACAATAGTGGAAGTGGTTAGCAGGAAGCATCGTAGACAGAAAGACAGAAAGATTTTAAAATTTCTTGTAATGCAAACATCTGTGCAGCTGTTACCCTCCTTCAACAGTTTCGAAATACATATCTGTGTGGGCGGAGTTTTGATACAGATCAAAAGTTGGATGAGTTTATTTTTAAAAATGTTGAAGACCGTGGAATTTGTATAGATATCAATTAGCTACTTAAAGTAAACAGTAAGAAATTACTTGAATACGAGGTCTGGAAAGCCTTCGCACGTCTTCTGATGATGGCGGAAAATCAAGCGTTCTGAATTCCATCTGACTTCTCGAATGTTCTCGAAATTGCCGAACTGACGTTGCCATCCGACACTTTCCTTTTTCCGGTGGTGCTGAAAATTTGAGAAAAAGTTTGTTCTCAACGGAGCTTTTGATCATTATTAGTATTTTGGTATTGGGGCACATCTCCATTTTTCTCATATGCATTTTTTTGACAAGACCGTTTCATTTTGTGAGTGTTGAGTCTATTGTTTTTATCACATCTGTAACTTGCTTGCTTCAAAAAGCGTTAATGTTAGGAAAACAATTTTTTTGATGAGGGAAAAAGGATTTCAGAGAATGCCTGGAAATCGGACAGAAAAACTGATAGACTTCCAAAACGGCAAGATACATAATTTCAATTTATAAATTTGATAAAAGTTCAATCAGGTTACTACTTAATTTCATTCAAATATATAATTGATGTTCATAACTCTTTATTTCAATGATCTGATTCAACAATCAGGTAAGTTCCATAAAATGAGTTTCGCCTTAGGATCATTCTTCTGCCAATCATCTGTGAATTGGTGAATGTTAAGTGTCACATTTGGTTTTCCCCAATAGTTTTTGTTAAGCTCCCACATGAAATCGTAGCTTGAAAACAGGTTTTTATTTTTTCGGTCTAGTTTCCAGAATATTTTACGCATCTGAAAAATGTTTTATATGGAAATTGAAGGGTGTTTGTCTTACCTGCACAGCTTCCTCATCAGTAAGCAATTGTTTCTGCTGTGTGGTTCGGAAAAGATAACGAATAAATGATTTGAGAGAATCTCGAT
Organism: Caenorhabditis remanei; assembly: GCF_010183535.1. Classification (NCBI taxonomy): domain Eukaryota; kingdom Metazoa; phylum Nematoda; class Chromadorea; order Rhabditida; family Rhabditidae; genus Caenorhabditis; species Caenorhabditis remanei. The sequence continues at coordinate 16,555,083 of NC_071332.1, forward strand.
GATCCAAAAAACTGAGGGCTTTAGTTCTGGCACATTCCTTGTCAGAGCGGTATCTCGTAGTCCACAGAGTAGGTGCGGCGGTCTTAAATGAAAGAAATTTGGGACTCTATCTAATTTGGAAACGGCTCACTGTAGTCTTCTGAGTTGGACTCCAGGAAGTGGCTAACTTGACGGTAGCTGGTATTTTTATCCTTGGTCTCTGCACGCGTCTAAAAGCTATTTCATAGGCAATCTGTTTGTCAAAAGGTGTTTCTGTGGTGGGCCAATTATCATCAATCCATTTGTTCAGAACACGCTTAGCATTTCTTGTGGTATTCTGGCGATTAACTTGGAATGTCAACTAAAATCAAAAAATTTCAGATCCATTTTCTGAAAAATTAACTTACTTTCCAAACTTCTTTAAACGGGAGCCCAGAGAATATCATAGAAAAAGTGGTGGTCGAAATCTGATCCCAACCCAAACAGGTAGTGGTTAGGATGGGAATGAGTAAGACTAGATAACAAAACAGTCGCATTTTTTCATAAACAAACCACACAGTGCGTGCTTTTATAGCAGCTACAGTAAGATTTAAAATTAGTCATAGAAAAAAATATAATACATATATCGACTAAAAATTGGCCGGTCGGAATAGTTGAAATTAATCTTTGTTCAATATGAATCATTATTTTTAAACTATAATATGTGATCGTGAAACATCCAAAAATTTTTTAAAAATGACACAAAAGTATAGTGATCTTTTGAAATCGTTTTCGATGACTGACCGTAAAAGACTGCCGGTGTAGTTTGATTCATTCCATTGTTTACATATGACTAATTTTAAGTCTACGTTTCCTGTAACTGCTATAAAAACCAATACTCTGTAGTGTGTTTGTGAAAAAAAAAGCGATTAATTTGTTATCAAGTTTTTCTCATTTCCTTCCTAGCAACTACCTGTTTGGGTTGGGATCAGATTTCGACCTCCACTTTTTCTATGATATTTTCTGAGCTCCCGTTTAAAGACGTTTGGAAAGTAAGTGAATTTTTCAGAAAATGGATCTGAAAATTTCTGATTTTAGTTGACATTCCCAGTTAATCGCCAGAATACCACAAGAAATGCTAAGAGTGTTCTAAACAGATGGATTGATGAAAATTGGCCCACCCCCGAAACACCTTCTGACAAACAGATTGCCTATGAAAAAGCTTTTGGACACGTGCAGAGACTAAGGATAAAAATACCAGCGACCATCAAGTTAGTCACACCAACTCAGAGGAATACAGTAAGACGTTGCCAGATTGGATAGAATATCAAATTTCTTTGATTTAAAACCGCCGCACCTACTCTGTGGACTACAAAATACCGCTCTGACAAGGAATGTGCTAGAACTGAAGCCCTCCGACTTTTTGGATTCTCTCAAATCATTGATTCGATATCTTTTCCGGACCACACAGCAGAGACAATTGCTTACTAATGAGGAAGCTGTGCAGGTAAGACAAACACCCTTCAATTTTCATATAAAACATTTTTCAGGTGCGTAAAATAATCTGGAAACTAGACAGAAAGAATAAAAACCTGTTTTCAAGCTATTCATGTGGGAGCTGAACAAAAATTATCGGGAGAAACCAAGTGTGACGCTTAACATTCACCAATTCACAGAGGAACTTAACTGACTGTTGAATCACATGAAATAAAGAATTTTGAACAACAATTATTTATTTAAATAAAATTAAGTAGTAACCTTATTGAACTTTATCAAACTTATAAATTTAACTTATGTTCATCAGATGCGCTATCTTGCCGTCCATTAATTTTTCTGTGCGATTTCCAGCCATTCTATGAAATCACTAGAAGTCAACGTGCAAAATATTATTCTTATACTCTATAATCTTACAAAAATAATCAGTTAAGTCTGTGGGGGAGGGCTTTAAAATAACATTTTGCTACTTATAAAGTCTAAATTTAAAACCACCAGAGCCTCTTATAATTTCCTTATAAGTACCAAAAATATTCATTCTTTCAATCTTGTTTCTCATCAAAATGCCGTTTTCAACTCGAAAATGTATCATCTGCAACTACCAATCAGATGGAAAACTATTCCATCCTGGTGTCTGTTACAAGTGTAAAATGTTTTTTCGCCGGTGTATTCAAAAACGAAAAATGAAGAAGTGCGCGAAACAATGCCACGGTTTTTCTGGTAACTTGAAAATTATTTTATTTATTTAACAGGTGTTTTATTTCGTTTCAGATCCAATCAGATTTTGTCGAAGCTGTAGATTTCAAAAGTGCGTCAAAGCTGGAATGATATATTATGGTATTTTTCTTTTTTTTAATTCATCCATGTTCAAATTTCAGATTTGAATAATCCTGCTCCCAAGCAACCAGAGGTGCGAAAAAATACTTCACGTTTGATCAGAATGGATACCCAACACGATTCCTACGAACAACTTCAAACCGCTCAATGGAAAACACATGAAGAGTATGAGTATTCAAATTTGAAGGTAATCTTTTTTTGAGTTTTTCATGACCTAGTTGACCAATTTCAGCCAGCGACTTCTTTCGATTTGAATTTATCCCTTCATATAGGATTCCGAAATGCAATAGACTGGGCGAATCGAGTAGATGGTTTCCGGAGTCTGAAAGTTAGAGAGAGGAAATGTGTCGTTGGAGAATTTGGAGTGGGATTCATATTGATTGATCAAGCATTCAAATCTGCAAACTCATCTTCTGAAAACATCTGGGTCCTGCAAAATTCAACAGGCGTCCATTCATTTTCAGAAAGTTTTGGAGAGGATAGCGAGTATGCAATTGGCCAGCTATATACATAAATTTGTCACTTTTTCAGAAACCAGCTGGAATTTGTCAATGATTTACTCCATACGCTCAAGAAACCATTTCAAAATCTTGAAATTGATGCGATGGAATGTGTTTTTTTGAAAATTCTCTTGCTTTTGACGCGTAAGTTGGTTTATAGCATACTTGCAAACCAAGCCGATATGGGCCTACATGGGCCGAGGCGTAACTCGCTCAAATCGCAATCTTATGAGCTAAAAAATATACCAAAATGTAGATCTCAGCGAGTTCTATGACATTGACCTACTATGGGCCGAACGGCCAGTCGGTAATGTGCCGCGAGCCGGGAAACAAGGGCCAAAAAATGCGAAAATCGCCAAAAAAAACAATTCTAGCCCGGCCCGCGGCACATTAACGACTAGTCATCTGGTCAGTAGTAGGTCACGGAAATACAACTCGTTGAGATCTACATTTGGTATACTTTTAGCTCATAAGATTGCAATTTAAGCGACTCACGCGCCGGCCCGCTTCGACCCGTTTCGGTCCGTTTTGGACCGGCTTGCAAGTACGATTTATATGTAGTAACAATAATGCTGTTACACGATGCAAATAAGTTATATAGTTAATAACTCCTTGTTTTGCAGGACAAACTAAAGTTCGCAGTATGGTACAGCTGTTTGTGTCATTGAGCAAAGGAGCTCATAGATTTAAAAAAAATACGCTGAAATTTCAGCATCTTACCCCCGAAGAGTGACTGTTGAAGATAAAGATGGGATGGTTCAAAGATGTATGACTAATCTGATGAACTACTCCATCGATAGGTCTCCAGAGGACGGTCTCGTCCGATATGGAGAAATTATTTTACTGCTTGGTTCCATTCGATCTGCAGTGAAATTATTCTACAATAACACAAAAATTTTGAAAATTTTGGATATTTCTCAATTTGACACTTTTGTTAGAAACTGCCTTTTATCATAGAGTCTTTTTAGGAGAATAACTTTTGAATGATTAATTTCACGTATTCTTGAAAACTTTTTAATACAAATCAATTTTGCTTTATGTGGTTATTTCTCTGAAAATTAAAAGATAGTAATTTAATAGTCTTTCTTCCCATAACAATTTCCAGCTTCCTAGAAAGATGTCGTCAGACAGCGCGGTTTATTCTTACTGATTGTTGTTAGCAAAAAAAATTAAATTTTCTTTTGGGTCGTTGTGAATAACAGACTTCTAACTAAACGAGTTCTTAGTCGCATTTCTTCAAAAGTCACAACAAAAATCTCACTCATGAGCTTTGAATCTCTTTTTGTTTTAAATGAAGATTTGGTAATGGTTTATGTTGGAATCACTTATTTTCTTCTAACCATTCCTTTTCTGCCGCTGTTTTTAGTGTTGATGAAGGTAATATCAAATTCACTACGGAAAGTGACCTTGGAGTTATGGAACGTGACATAGATTATTGGAAAGCTGAAATCGCGCTGATTTCAAATATATATTCAGTTTTTGTCTTCGAGGCCTGGTATTCGAGAAAAAACGATGTCAAAGTTTGCCGCTTTAGTGCCGACTTGTCAGTGGTCCAAAACTTAACCTCGTTTTTCTCGAATACCAATCCTCAAGGGCAAAAACTGAATACATATTTGAAATCAGCGTGATTTTAGCTTTCCAATGATGTACAGTACCCTCAAAAGTATATTAAGTTTTGGTTTTTTCAGTTGTAAAGGTCCAACTATGAGAGTTTCTCATGGTAGTACTGATTGTCCCATCAAGTAGATTTTTAATGGATCGTACAGATCAAAAGTAGAGCTTCATTTTTGTAGTTGACAACGTTTTTGTACGGACACTCCCTAGAGAGTTATGGTCATTTTAAGGGGACAGCTCAAAAATCACTTTATTTTGCACTTAAATGGGTCGATTAGATGGAGAAATTACTTTGACGATATGTAACTTGCCAGGGTGTGCTCGTACAAAAAAGTTGTCAACTATAAAAATGGGTGATGACACCGCGAGTATATTTCAACTGAGTCGATAACGAATCATACTGAGAAAAGTTTGAGAAACTAGGAAAAGAAACGGAGGAGAAGAAACAATAAACAGTAAAGAAAGGAGGCGAACGACACGAAAAATTTCACATTCAATTTTATGCACACCTTTTTTGGGAAATGCAAATAGACGAAAAGGTTTTTTTTTGTTTCAAAAAACCTACACGGAATGGGGAGGAAGTATAATTGTGACAGCTGGGTGTCCTGTATTCTTCCAAGATTTACATAGTTGTCAAGGCCCGGCCCGGGCAAATTGGCGCGAAAGTCAAATTTTCAAATTTTTTCAAATTTTTTGAATTTTTTTGAATTTTTTTGCGAAAAAGTCAAATTTTCGACTATCAGTCAGAATTAGAAGAAGTTCTGAAAAATAGTCAAAAATGGTCACATTTCCGATGAAAAATTGAAAAAATTTCGAAAAAAAAATTGGGAAAAAAAGGGTCATTTTTGAAGCCGGGCCTTCGGGCCGGGCCGGGCCTTGAAAATTTTCTACCGGGCCTTCGGGCCTTGCCGGGCCTTGCCGGGCCGGCCCGGGCCTTGACAACTATGAAGATTTACAATGTATGTGAGTTATTGAACTTCGGAATGGTATCGACGCTAGCAGAGCAGACTTGGAAAATATCAACCCGGCCCGGAGGCAAAAAAGTGCACAATTTTTTCACAAAATTTTTCGAAATTTTCTGAATTTTTTCCAAAAATGGTCAAAAAACCTGTACGCTTGAGTTTTCATCGATAATTGAAAACATTGTCGAAAATTCGACTTTTTTGCGGAAAATCAAAAAAAATTCAAAAAAAATGAAAATTTTCAAATTTTTGTACTGTGACCCGGCCCTGCCCGTTGCAAGTTTGTGGTAGAGTGTGTGTGCTACTCCCATTGTTAAAAAGAGTTTTTTTCCCAAACAGGCAATGAGAATGGTAATTGCGCAATAATGTTTTTAAATCGGCGTCTTTGAGAACCTCTATTGGAAATTCGTATGGGAATGTATACCCATGTTTCATCTACCCGTCTATACCCATACCTACACACGCAATATTCCTGTGGAAAAACTTTTCAGCTCTTTCCGAGAAGTAATAACCTAAAAAGTGTAATAACCTGACAGGATAATGTACTCGAACATTTAATCGAAAGGGCGCGAAAATGATCGGGTCGTAAAACCAGCCGGCTCGACACATTTTTTTGTACAGCCATGGATTGTATACATCTGTTGCGGGGAAAGGAGGAGGGCGAGAACTCTTTTATGTTTATGACCTCGTGATGAGGTGTCGAGGAGAGGTCACTGTCGGGAGAGGAAGAAGAAGGAGAAGCCGACAAATTTGTTTATGTTCTCGATAGGGGGTGGGGGGGGTACTGTCCGGTGGCACTGGTGGTGCCCGAAGGATTTTTGTAGAAGAAGAAGAAGAAGCCGACACGATGTTTATGATATGGACAGAGATACAAGTTGGAAACGCTACACAATAGTGGAAGTGGTTAGCAGGAAGCATCGTAGACAGAAAGACAGAAAGATTTTAAAATTTCTTGTAATGCAAACATCTGTGCAGCTGTTACCTCCTTCAACAGTTTCGAAATACATATCTGTGTGGGCGGAGTTTTGATACAGATCAAAAGTTGGATGAGTTTATTTTTAAAAATGTTGAAGACCGTGGAATTTGTATAGATATCAATTAGCTACTTAAAGTAAACAGTAAGAAATTACTTGAATACGAGGTCTGGAAAGCCTTCGCACGTCTTCTGATGATGGCGGAAAATCAAGCGTTCTGAATTCCATCTGACTTCTCGAATGTTCTCGAAATTGCCGAACTGACGTTGCCATCCGACACTTTCCTTTTTCCGGTGGTGCTGAAAATTTGAGAAAAAGTTTGTTCTCAACGGAGCTTTTGATCATTATTAGTATTTTGGTATTGGGGCACATCTCCATTTTTCTCATATGCATTTTTTTGACAAGACCGTTTCATTTTGTGAGTGTTGAGTCTATTGTTTTTATCACATCTGTAACTTGCTTGCTTCAAAAAGCGTTAATGTTAGGAAAACAATTTTTTTGATGAGGGAAAAAGGATTTCAGAGAATGCCTGGAAATCGGACAGAAAAACTGATAGACTTCCAAAACGGCAAGATACATAATTTCAATTTATAAATTTGATAAAAGTTCAATCAGGTTACTACTTAATTTCATTCAAATATATAATTGATGTTCATAACTCTTTATTTCAATGATCTGATTCAACAATCAGGTAAGTTCCATAAAATGAGTTTCGCCTTAGGATCATTCTTCTGCCAATCATCTGTGAATTGGTGAATGTTAAGTGTCACATTTGGTTTTCCCCAATAGTTTTTGTTAAGCTCCCACATGAAATCGTAGCTTGAAAACAGGTTTTTATTTTTTCGGTCTAGTTTCCAGAATATTTTACGCATCTGAAAAATGTTTTATATGGAAATTGAAGGGTGTTTGTCTTACCTGCACAGCTTCCTCATCAGTAAGCAATTGTTTCTGCTGTGTGGTTCGGAAAAGATAACGAATAAATGATTTGAGAGAATCTCGATGATCCAAAAAACTGAGGGCTTTAGTTCTGGCACATTCCTTGTCAGAGCGGTATCTCGTAGTCCACAGAGTAGGTGCGGCGGTCTTAAATGAAAGAAATTTGGGACTCTATCTAATTTGGAAACGGCTCACTGTAGTCTTCTGAGTTGGACTCCAGGAAGTGGCTAACTTGACGGTAGCTGGTATTTTTATCCTTGGTCTCTGCACGCGTCTAAAAGCTATTTCATAGGCAATCTGTTTGTCAAAAGGTGTTTCTGTGGTGGGCCAATTATCATCAATCCATTTGTTCAGAACACGCTTAGCATTTCTTGTGGTATTCTGGCGATTAACTTGGAATGTCAACTAAAATCAAAAAATTTCAGATCCATTTTCTGAAAAATTAACTTACTTTCCAAACTTCTTTAAACGGGAGCCCAGAGAATATCATAGAAAAAGTGGTGGTCGAAATCTGATCCCAACCCAAACAGGTAGTGGTTAGGATGGGAATGAGTAAGACTAGATAACAAAACAGTCGCATTTTTTCATAAACAAACCACACAGTGCGTGCTTTTATAGCAGCTACAGTAAGATTTAAAATTAGTCATAGAAAAAAATATAATACATATATCGACTAAAAATTGGCCGGTCGGAATAGTTGAAATTAATCTTTGTTCAATATGAATCATTATTTTTAAACTATAATATGTGATCGTGAAACATCCAAAAATTTTTTAAAAATGACACAAAAGTATAGTGATCTTTTGAAATCGTTTTCGATGACTGACCGTAAAAGACTGCCGGTGTAGTTTGATTCATTCCATTGTTTACATATGACTAATTTTAAGTCTACGTTTCCTGTAACTGCTATAAAAACCAATACTCTGTAGTGTGTTTGTGAAAAAAAAAGCGATTAATTTGTTATCAAGTTTTTCTCATTTCCTTCCTAGCAACTACCTGTTTGGGTTGGGATCAGATTTCGACCTCCACTTTTTCTATGATATTTTCTGAGCTCCCGTTTAAAGACGTTTGGAAAGTAAGTGAATTTTTCAGAAAATGGATCTGAAAATTTCTGATTTTAGTTGACATTCCCAGTTAATCGCCAGAATACCACAAGAAATGCTAAGAGTGTTCTAAACAGATGGATTGATGAAAATTGGCCCACCCCCGAAACACCTTCTGACAAACAGATTGCCTATGAAAAAGCTTTTGGACACGTGCAGAGACTAAGGATAAAAATACCAGCGACCATCAAGTTAGTCACACCAACTCAGAGGAATACAGTAAGACGTTGCCAGATTGGATAGAATATCAAATTTCTTTGATTTAAAACCGCCGCACCTACTCTGTGGACTACAAAATACCGCTCTGACAAGGAATGTGCTAGAACTGAAGCCCTCCGACTTTTTGGATTCTCTCAAATCATTGATTCGATATCTTTTCCGGACCACACAGCAGAGACAATTGCTTACTAATGAGGAAGCTGTGCAGGTAAGACAAACACCCTTCAATTTTCATATAAAACATTTTTCAGGTGCGTAAAATAATCTGGAAACTAGACAGAAAGAATAAAAACCTGTTTTCAAGCTATTCATGTGGGAGCTGAACAAAAATTATCGGGAGAAACCAAGTGTGACGCTTAACATTCACCAATTCACAGAGGAACTTAACTGACTGTTGAATCACATGAAATAAAGAATTTTGAACAACAATTATTTATTTAAATAAAATTAAGTAGTAACCTTATTGAACTTTATCAAACTTATAAATTTAACTTATGTTCATCAGATGCGCTATCTTGCCGTCCATTAATTTTTCTGTGCGATTTCCAGCCATTCTATGAAATCACTAGAAGTCAACGTGCAAAATATTATTCTTATACTCTATAATCTTACAAAAATAATCAGTTAAGTCTGTGGGGGAGGGCTTTAAAATAACATTTTGCTACTTATAAAGTCTAAATTTAAAACCACCAGAGCCTCTTATAATTTCCTTATAAGTACCAAAAATATTCATTCTTTCAATCTTGTTTCTCATCAAAATGCCGTTTTCAACTCGAAAATGTATCATCTGCAACTACCAATCAGATGGAAAACTATTCCATCCTGGTGTCTGTTACAAGTGTAAAATGTTTTTTCGCCGGTGTATTCAAAAACGAAAAATGAAGAAGTGCGCGAAACAATGCCACGGTTTTTCTGGTAACTTGAAAATTATTTTATTTATTTAACAGGTGTTTTATTTCGTTTCAGATCCAATCAGATTTTGTCGAAGCTGTAGATTTCAAAAGTGCGTCAAAGCTGGAATGATATATTATGGTATTTTTCTTTTTTTTAATTCATCCATGTTCAAATTTCAGATTTGAATAATCCTGCTCCCAAGCAACCAGAGGTGCGAAAAAATACTTCACGTTTGATCAGAATGGATACCCAACACGATTCCTACGAACAACTTCAAACCGCTCAATGGAAAACACATGAAGAGTATGAGTATTCAAATTTGAAGGTAATCTTTTTTTGAGTTTTTCATGACCTAGTTGACCAATTTCAGCCAGCGACTTCTTTCGATTTGAATTTATCCCTTCATATAGGATTCCGAAATGCAATAGACTGGGCGAATCGAGTAGATGGTTTCCGGAGTCTGAAAGTTAGAGAGAGGAAATGTGTCGTTGGAGAATTTGGAGTGGGATTCATATTGATTGATCAAGCATTCAAATCTGCAAACTCATCTTCTGAAAACATCTGGGTCCTGCAAAATTCAACAGGCGTCCATTCATTTTCAGAAAGTTTTGGAGAGGATAGCGAGTATGCAATTGGCCAGCTATATACATAAATTTGTCACTTTTTCAGAAACCAGCTGGAATTTGTCAATGATTTACTCCATACGCTCAAGAAACCATTTCAAAATCTTGAAATTGATGCGATGGAATGTGTTTTTTTGAAAATTCTCTTGCTTTTGACGCGTAAGTTGGTTTATAGCATACTTGCAAACCAAGCCGATATGGGCCTACATGGGCCGAGGCGTAACTCGCTCAAATCGCAATCTTATGAGCTAAAAAATATACCAAAATGTAGATCTCAGCGAGTTCTATGACATTGACCTACTATGGGCCGAACGGCCAGTCGGTAATGTGCCGCGAGCCGGGAAACAAGGGCCAAAAAATGCGAAAATCGCCAAAAAAAACAATTCTAGCCCGGCCCGCGGCACATTAACGACTAGTCATCTGGTCAGTAGTAGGTCACGGAAATACAACTCGTTGAGATCTACATTTGGTATACTTTTAGCTCATAAGATTGCAATTTAAGCGACTCACGCGCCGGCCCGCTTCGACCCGTTTCGGTCCGTTTTGGACCGGCTTGCAAGTACGATTTATATGTAGTAACAATAATGCTGTTACACGATGCAAATAAGTTATATAGTTAATAACTCCTTGTTTTGCAGGACAAACTAAAGTTCGCAGTATGGTACAGCTGTTTGTGTCATTGAGCAAAGGAGCTCATAGATTTAAAAAAAATACGCTGAAATTTCAGCATCTTACCCCCGAAGAGTGACTGTTGAAGATAAAGATGGGATGGTTCAAAGATGTATGACTAATCTGATGAACTACTCCATCGATAGGTCTCCAGAGGACGGTCTCGTCCGATATGGAGAAATTATTTTACTGCTTGGTTCCATTCGATCTGCAGTGAAATTATTCTACAATAACACAAAAATTTTGAAAATTTTGGATATTTCTCAATTTGACACTTTTGTTAGAAACTGCCTTTTATCATAGAGTCTTTTTAGGAGAATAACTTTTGAATGATTAATTTCACGTATTCTTGAAAACTTTTTAATACAAATCAATTTTGCTTTATGTGGTTATTTCTCTGAAAATTAAAAAATAGTAATTTAATAGTCTTTCTTCCCATAACAATTTCCAGCTTCCTAGAAAGATGTCGTCAGACAGCGCGGTTTATTCTTACTGATTGTTGTTAGCAAAAAAAATTAAATTTTCTTTTGGGTCGTTGTGAATAACAGACTTCTAACTAAACGAGTTCTTAGTCGCATTTCTTCAAAAGTCACAACAAAAATCTCACTCATGAGCTTTGAATCTCTTTTTGTTTTAAATGAAGATTTGGTAATGGTTTATGTTGGAATCACTTATTTTCTTCTAACCATTCCTTTTCTGCCGCTGTTTTTAGTGTTGATGAAGGTAATATCAAATTCACTACGGAAAGTGACCTTGGAGTTATGGAACGTGACATAGATTATTGGAAAGCTGAAATCGCGCTGATTTCAAATATATATTCAGTTTTTGTCTTCGAGGCCTGGTATTCGAGAAAAAACGATGTCAAAGTTTGCCGCTTTAGTGCCGACTTGTCAGTGGTCCAAAACTTAACCTCGTTTTTCTCGAATACCAATCCTCAAGGGCAAAAACTGAATACATATTTGAAATCAGCGTGATTTTAGCTTTTCAATGATGTACAGTACCCTCAAAAGTATATTAAGTTTTGGTTTTTTCAGTTGTAAAGGTCCAACTATGAGAGTTTCTCATGGTAGTACTGATTGTCCCATCAAGTAGATTTTTAATGGATCGTACAGATCAAAAGTAGAGCTTCATTTTTGTAGTTGACAACGTTTTTGTACGGACACTCCCTAGAGAGTTATGGTCATTTTAAGGGGACAGCTCAAAAATCACTTTATTTTGCACTTAAATGGGTCGATTAGATGGAGAAATTACTTTGACGATATGTAACTTGCCAGGGTGTGCTCGTACAAAAAAGTTGTCAACTATAAAAATGGGTGATGACACCGCGAGTATATTTCAACTGAGTCGATAACGAATCATACTGAGAAAAGTTTGAGAAACTAGGAAAAGAAACGGAGGAGAAGAAACAATAAACAGTAAAGAAAGGAGGCGAACGACACGAAAAATTTCACATTCAATTTTATGCACACCTTTTTTGGGAAATGCAAATAGACGAAAAGGTTTTTTTTTGTTTCAAAAAACTTACACGGAATGGGGAGGAAGTATAATTGTGACAGCTGGGTGTCCTGTATTCTTCCAAGATTTACATAGTTGTCAAGGCCCGGCCCGGGCAGATTGGCGCGAAAGTCAAATTTTCAAATTTTTTCAAATTTTTTGAATTTTTTTGAATTTTTTTGCGAAAAAGTCAAATTTTCGACTATCAGTCAGAATTAGAAGAAGTTCTGAAAAATAGTCAAAAATGGTCACATTTCCGATAAAAAATTGAAAAAATTTCGAAAAAAAAATTGGGAAAAAAAGGGTCATTTTTTGAAGCCGGGCCTTCGGGCCGGGCCGGGCCTTGAAAATTTTCTACCGGGCCTTCGGGCCTTGCCGGGCCTTGCCGGGCCGGCCCGGGCCTTGACAACTATGAAGATTTACAATGTATGTGAGTTATTGAACTTCGGAATGGTATCGACGCTAGCAGAGCAGACTTGGAAAATATCAACCCGGCCCGGAGTCAAAAAAGTGCACAATTTTTTCACAAAATTTTTCGAAATTTTCTGAATTTTTTCCAAAAATGGTCAAAAAACCTGTACGCTTGAGTTTTCATCGATAATTGAAAACATTGTCGAAAATTCGACTTTTTTGCGGAAAATCAAAAAAAATTCAAAAAAAATGAAAATTTTCAAATTTTTGTACTGTGACCCGGCCCTGCCCGTTGCAAGTTTGTGGTAGAGTGTGTGTGCTACTCCCATTGTTAAAAAGAGTTTTTTTCCCAAACAGGCAATGAGAATGGTAATTGCGCAATAATGTTTTTAAATCGGCGTCTTTGAGAACCTCTATTGGAAATTCGTATGGGAATGTATACCCATGTTTCATCTACCCGTCTATACCCATACCTACACACGCAATATCCCTGTGGAAAAACTTTTCAGCTCTTTCCGAGAAGTAATAACCTAAAAAGTGTAATAACCTGACAGGATAATGTACTCGAACATTTAATCGAAAGGGCGCGAAAATGATCGGGTCGTAAAACCAGCCGGCTCGACACATTTTTTTGTACAGCCATGGATTGTATACATCTGTTGCGGGGAAAGGAGGAGGGCGAGAACTCTTTTATGTTTATGACCTCGTGATGAGGTGTCGAGGAGAGGTCACTGTCGGGAGAGGAAGAAGAAGGAGAAGCCGACAAATTTGTTTATGTTCTCGATAGGGGGTGGGGGGGGTACTGTCCGGTGGCACTGGTGGTGCCCGAAGGATTTTTGTAGAAGAAGAAGAAGAAGCCGACACGATGTTTATGATATGGACAGAGATACAAGTTGGAAACGCTACACAATAGTGGAAGTGGTTAGCAGGAAGCATCGTAGACAGAAAGACAGAAAGATTTTAAAATTTCTTGTAATGCAAACATCTGTGCAGCTGTTACCTCCTTCAACAGTTTCGAAATACATATCTGTGTGGGCGGAGTTTTGATACAGATCAAAAGTTGGATGAGTTTATTTTTAAAAATGTTGAAGACCGTGGAATTTGTATAGATATCAATTAGCTACTTAAAGTAAACAGTAAGAAATTACTTGAATACGAGGTCTGGAAAGCCTTCGCACGTCTTCTGATGATGGCGGAAAATCAAGCGTTCTGAATTCCATCTGACTTCTCGAATGTTCTCGAAATTGCCGAACTGACGTTGCCATCCGACACTTTCCTTTTTCCGGTGGTGCTGAAAATTTGAGAAAAAGTTTGTTCTCAACGGAGCTTTTGATCATTATTAGTATTTTGGTATTGGGGCACATCTCCATTTTTCTCATATGCATTTTTTTGACAAGACCGTTTCATTTTGTGAGTGTTGAGTCTATTGTTTTTATCACATCTGTAACTTGCTTGCTTCAAAAAGCGTTAATGTTAGGAAAACAATTTTTTTTGATGAGGGAAAAAGGATTTCAGAGAATGCCTGGAAATCGGACAGAAAAACTGATAGACTTCCAAAACGGCAAGATACATAATTTCAATTTATAAATTTGATAAAAGTTCAATCAGGTTACTACTTAATTTCATTCAAATATATAATTGATGTTCATAACTCTTTATTTCAATGATCTGATTCAACAATCAGGTAAGTTCCATAAAATGAGTTTCGCCTTAGGATCATTCTTCTGCCAATCATCTGTGAATTGGTGAATGTTAAGTGTCACATTTGGTTTTCCCCAATAGTTTTTGTTAAGCTCCCACATGAAATCGTAGCTTGAAAACAGGTTTTTATTTTTTCGGTCTAGTTTCCAGAATATTTTACGCATCTGAAAAATGTTTTATATGGAAATTGAAGGGTGTTTGTCTTACCTGCACAGCTTCCTCATCAGTAAGCAATTGTTTCTGCTGTGTGGTTCGGAAAAGATAACGAATAAATGATTTGAGAGAATCTCGATGATCCAAAAAACTGAGGGCTTTAGTTCTGGCACATTCCTTGTCAGAGCGGTATCTCGTAGTCCACAGAGTAGGTGCGGCGGTCTTAAATGAAAGAAATTTGGGACTCTATCTAATTTGGAAACGGCTCACTGTAGTCTTCTGAGTTGGACTCCAGGAAGTGGCTAACTTGACGGTAGCTGGTATTTTTATCCTTGGTCTCTGCACGCGTCTAAAAGCTATTTCATAGGCAATCTGTTTGTCAAAAGGTGTTTCTGTGGTGGGCCAATTATCATCAATCCATTTGTTCAGAACACGCTTAGCATTTCTTGTGGTATTCTGGCGATTAACTTGGAATGTCAACTAAAATCAAAAAATTTCAGATCCATTTTCTGAAAAATTAACTTACTTTCCAAACTTCTTTAAACGGGAGCCCAGAGAATATCATAGAAAAAGTGGTGGTCGAAATCTGATCCCAACCCAAACAGGTAGTGGTTAGGATGGGAATGAGTAAGACTAGATAACAAAACAGTCGCATTTTTTCATAAACAAACCACACAGTGCGTGCTTTTATAGCAGCTACAGTAAGATTTAAAATTAGTCATAGAAAAAAATATAATACATATATCGACTAAAAATTGGCCGGTCGGAATAGTTGAAATTAATCTTTGTTCAATATGAATCATTATTTTTAAACTATAATATGTGATCGTGAAACATCCGAAAATTTTTTTAAAATGACACAAAAGTATAGTGATCTTTTGAAATCGTTTTCGATGACTGACCGTAAAAGACTGCCGGTGTAGTTTGATTCATTCCATTGTTTACATATGACTAATTTTAAGTCTACGTTTCCTGTAACTGCTATAAAAACCAATACTCTGTAGTGTGTTTGTGAAAAAAAAGCGATTAATTTGTTATCAAGTTTTTCTCATTTCCTTCCTAGCAACTACCTGTTTGGGTTGGGATCAGATTTCGACCTCCACTTTTTCTATGATATTTTCTGAGCTCCCGTTTAAAGACGTTTGGAAAGTAAGTGAATTTTTCAGAAAATGGATCTGAAAATTTCTGATTTTAGTTGACATTCCCAGTTAATCGCCAGAATACCACAAGAAATGCTAAGAGTGTTCTAAACAGATGGATTGATGAAAATTGGCCCACCCCCGAAACACCTTCTGACAAACAGATTGCCTATGAAAAAGCTTTTGGACACGTGCAGAGACTAAGGATAAAAATACCAGCGACCATCAAGTTAGTCACACCAACTCAGAGGAATACAGTAAGACGTTGCCAGATTGGATAGAATATCAAATTTCTTTGATTTAAAACCGCCGCACCTACTCTGTGGACTACAAAATACCGCTCTGACAAGGAATGTGCTAGAACTGAAGCCCTCCGACTTTTTGGATTCTCTCAAATCATTGATTCGATATCTTTTCCGGACCACACAGCAGAGACAATTGCTTACTAATGAGGAAGCTGTGCAGGTAAGACAAACACCCTTCAATTTTCATATAAAACATTTTTCAGGTGCGTAAAATAATCTGGAAACTAGACAGAAAGAATAAAAACCTGTTTTCAAGCTATTCATGTGGGAGCTGAACAAAAATTATCGGGAGAAACCAAGTGTGACGCTTAACATTCACCAATTCACAGAGGAACTTAACTGACTGTTGAATCACATGAAATAAAGAATTTTGAACAACAATTATTTATTTAAATAAAATTAAGTAGTAACCTTATTGAACTTTATCAAACTTATAAATTTAACTTATGTTCATCAGATGCGCTATCTTGCCGTCCATTAATTTTTCTGTGCGATTTCCAGCCATTCTATGAAATCACTAGAAGTCAACGTGCAAAATATTATTCTTATACTCTATAATCTTACAAAAATAATCAGTTAAGTCTGTGGGGGAGGGCTTTAAAATAACATTTTGCTACTTATAAAGTCTAAATTTAAAACCACCAGAGCCTCTTATAATTTCCTTATAAGTACCAAAAATATTCATTCTTTCAATCTTGTTTCTCATCAAAATGCCGTTTTCAACTCGAAAATGTATCATCTGCAACTACCAATCAGATGGAAAACTATTCCATCCTGGTGTCTGTTACAAGTGTAAAATGTTTTTTCGCCGGTGTATTCAAAAACGAAAAATGAAGAAGTGCGCGAAACAATGCCACGGTTTTTCTGGTAACTTGAAAATTATTTTATTTATTTAACAGGTGTTTTATTTCGTTTCAGATCCAATCAGATTTTGTCGAAGCTGTAGATTTCAAAAGTGCGTCAAAGCTGGAATGATATATTATGGTATTTTTCTTTTTTTTAATTCATCCATGTTCAAATTTCAGATTTGAATAATCCTGCTCCCAAGCAACCAGAGGTGCGAAAAAATACTTCACGTTTGATCAGAATGGATACCCAACACGATTCCTACGAACAACTTCAAACCGCTCAATGGAAAACACATGAAGAGTATGAGTATTCAAATTTGAAGGTAATCTTTTTTTGAGTTTTTCATGACCTAGTTGACCAATTTCAGCCAGCGACTTCTTTCGATTTGAATTTATCCCTTCATATAGGATTCCGAAATGCAATAGACTGGGCGAATCGAGTAGATGGTTTCCGGAGTCTGAAAGTTAGAGAGAGGAAATGTGTCGTTGGAGAATTTGGAGTGGGATTCATATTGATTGATCAAGCATTCAAATCTGCAAACTCATCTTCTGAAAACATCTGGGTCCTGCAAAATTCAACAGGCGTCCATTCATTTTCAGAAAGTTTTGGAGAGGATAGCGAGTATGCAATTGGCCAGCTATATACATAAATTTGTCACTTTTTCAGAAACCAGCTGGAATTTGTCAATGATTTACTCCATACGCTCAAGAAACCATTTCAAAATCTTGAAATTGATGCGATGGAATGTGTTTTTTTGAAAATTCTCTTGCTTTTGACGCGTAAGTTGGTTTATAGCATACTTGCAAACCAAGCCGATATGGGCCTACATGGGCCGAGGCGTAACTCGCTCAAATCGCAATCTTATGAGCTAAAAAATATACCAAAATGTAGATCTCAGCGAGTTCTATGACATTGACCTACTATGGGCCGAACGGCCAGTCGGTAATGTGCCGCGAGCCGGGAAACAAGGGCCAAAAAATGCGAAAATCGCCAAAAAAAACAATTCTAGCCCGGCCCGCGGCACATTAACGACTAGTCATCTGGTCAGTAGTAGGTCACGGAAATACAACTCGTTGAGATCTACATTTGGTATACTTTTAGCTCATAAGATTGCAATTTAAGCGACTCACGCGCCGGCCCGCTTCGACCCGTTTCGGTCCGTTTTGGACCGGCTTGCAAGTACGATTTATATGTAGTAACAATAATGCTGTTACACGATGCAAATAAGTTATATAGTTAATAACTCCTTGTTTTGCAGGACAAACTAAAGTTCGCAGTATGGTACAGCTGTTTGTGTCATTGAGCAAAGGAGCTCATAGATTTAAAAAAAATACGCTGAAATTTCAGCATCTTACCCCCGAAGAGTGACTGTTGAAGATAAAGATGGGATGGTTCTATGTATGACTAATCTGATGAACTACTCCATCGATAGGTCTCCAGAGGACGGTCTCGTCCGATATGGAGAAATTATTTTACTGCTTGGTTCCATTCGATCTGCAGTGAAATTATTCTACAATAACACAAAAATTTTGAAAATTTTGGATATTTCTCAATTTGACACTTTTGTTAGAAACTGCCTTTTATCATAGAGTCTTTTTAGGAGAATAACTTTTGAATGATTAATTTCACGTATTCTTGAAAACTTTTTAATACAAGACAATTTTGCTTTATGTGGTTATTTCTCTGAAAATTAAAAGATAGTAATTTAATAGTCTTTCTTCCCATAACAATTTCCAGCTTCCTAGAAAGATGTCGTCAGACAGCGCGGTTTATTCTTACTGATTGTTGTTAGCAAAAAAAATTAAATTTTCTTTTGGGTCGTTGTGAATAACAGACTTCTAACTAAACGAGTTCTTAGTCGCATTTCTTCAAAAGTCACAACAAAAATCTCACTCATGAGCTTTGAATCTCTTTTTGTTTTAAATGAAGATTTGGTAATGGTTTATGTTGGAATCACTTATTTTCTTCTAACCATTCCTTTTCTGCCGCTGTTTTTAGTGTTGATGAAGGTAATATCAAATTCACTACGGAAAGTGACCTTGGAGTTATGGAACGTGACATAGATTATTGGAAAGCTGAAATCGCGCTGATTTCAAATATATATTCAGTTTTTGTCTTCGAGGCCTGGTATTCGAGAAAAAACGATGTCAAAGTTTGCCGCTTTAGTGCCGACTTGTCAGTGGTCCAAAACTTAACCTCGTTTTTCTCGAATACCAATCCTCAAGGGCAAAAACTGAATACATATTTGAAATCAGCGTGATTTTAGCTTTCCAATGATGTACAGTACCCTCAAAAGTATATTAAGTTTTGGTTTTTTCAGTTGTAAAGGTCCAACTATGAGAGTTTCTCATGGTAGTACTGATTGTCCCATCAAGTAGATTTTTAATGGATCGTACAGATCAAAAGTAGAGCTTCATTTTTGTAGTTGACAACGTTTTTGTACGGACACTCCCTAGAGAGTTATGGTCATTTTAAGGGGACAGCTCAAAAATCACTTTATTTTGCACTTAAATGGGTCGATTAGATGGAGAAATTACTTTGACGATATGTAACTTGCCAGGGTGTGCTCGTACAAAAAAGTTGTCAACTATAAAAATGGAGTTCTATTATTGATATGTTCGATCACATAAAAAGTTTTTTTGTGGGACTGTTAGTTTTACTATGACAGACTCTCAAAGTTGGGTGTTTTCAACTGAAAAGGCAGAACTTAATTTACTTTTGAGCGGTACTGTAGGTCACGTCCCATAACTCCACGATTACTCGGAGGCCTTACCCTGTCAGAAAAATCGTGAAAAACGAGTTTACAGGCGATTCACTTGAAAGATTGTCAATCGTCTAATTTATCTTACAAGTTATTGAATATTGTTCTGTTATTTCAATTCCTTCAAAGCCTCGGCCATTGCGTCACCTCACAAGTTCTCATTTTTCCGTTGATTTACAGAGAGTTTTCAGTTCTTGTGAAGGTATGATTATAAATCATAAAATCTAACAAGGAAAGTCTTTGGAGACACTTTCAAATGACCTATACATTTGGTTATAGGTATTTTTGACCACGAGGAGTCCATTTCTGCAGTCAAAACCTGTTAAATCTCCCTGCAAACCGAGTTATGAGCTCTCAAACTTTTCATGTGTATAAGCCTGTTCACAGGGAATTTCAAAGCGGCAGTATATACGCCACCGCGTGGTTCTATTTGTGTTCCCCAGCGGTTTACCTGTGCTCGTACGTTGCAAAAATGAGAATATCTCACGCATACAACTTGTCGATTTGGAATTCCATATGAAAAAGCCTATACATATGAGAAGTTTGAGAGCTAATAACTCGGCTCGCAGAGACATTCAGCAGGTTTTGACTGCAGAAATGAACTCCCAGTGGTCGAAAATACCAATAACCAAATTTATACGTGGTCTGAAAGTGGCGTCTCCAAAGACTTCCCTTGTAAGAATATTTGTAAAATCACACAGGTAATCGGAAGCATGACAAACACCAGTTGGATTGGAGATATACCAATGATGACTATACTTTCTATATGCCGCGTTTTGGTATTCTCTAATCACATGAAATCCAATAAAACTCCTAAATTTGTGAAGATACTTGTGATTTGTCTTTTGTCTTGGATCTCATTTGTTTTTATTTCCGGATGCATTACTCAGAATATCATCTTTCTGGATCCCGGATGGGGATATGATCCAACTGCTCCTTATTCCGAGTTATTTAACGTATTGGAAATATCACTGACAATTCCTTCTTTAGTCATTTCATATCTTTCTTATCTAATAATCATATTTCTGATTTGCACTGTGAGTCGGTCAATGAAAAAAAAACTGGAATTCAAGTAAACATTCAGAAAAGAACTCTCAAAAGTCACGGACGCTCAAGAAAGGAGGAAATAAGGATATTACTCCAATCAACGTTTATTACTACTTATCTGGCTATTTTGGTAATTACATGGAATCCAGACTTGTTTCCATTTGTCAAATTCCTTGATGTTAGCAAGAAGAGAAACCGCGCTATTATAAATGGCTTGTGGATTTTGCATTGCTATATTAATCCAGCTATGATTATTATTTTTAATAAGTTTGTTTTTTGTTTTTTGTTTTTCATTAAACTTTCTGTTTTCAGGCCGATTCGAGAAAGTTGCAAAAAAGTTTTGAATCGAAAGTGTTGTGGAAGTAACTCTATTTCTGTTTTGAAACCCTCCAATTCTCTATTCACCTAATGATTTGCTTTTTCCAATGAACTATTCAGTTTTTCACTTGCTTTATTGTTTGATTTATGCAGATTCCATCTTTTGTTTTTCAAAAAATGCCCAATATGATTTGCGATCCGGGAACAAACAGAGAAGCATAAACAATTATAAAATTTTCAAAGCTATTAACACCACAACCAGCAAATCGAATATTTTCCCAGCTGACTTTGTTGTTGTCTCCACGTAATCCTGAAATTATAAAAATTGGCATTTTTAACTTCCGTTCACATTCCTTACCTTCACAAGGAACTGCATGACAAACGATGAAGAATGCCAGGTTCCAGTGAAACTCGTTGTCATACTAGTTCCACTTGCATCCTTTTCTCTGGTATCTTTGGTAGTTTGATTAAATGTTAAAGCAAATGAGTCCAATGAATTGACTCCAACTTTAAGAATATCTCCAGGTGTTCCGATGGTTACACCAAAAACGTCGAATGTGAACTTGACCATGGCAAAGGAATCTGAAAAAAGGAAAATATAAAAAATGAAACTTTAGTTAACTAACTGAAGGTATTCAAATATTGCGGTACTACTAGTGTACGAGGATTCCAGATCGATGGAGAATAAATCCATCCAGTTCTACCAGCAATTACATTATTCCATTTCGGCCATGGACGAGACCAAATCCCAAGGTAAACGTCGCTTTGATACACTTTCACGGTGAAAATTCTTGTCAGAATTTGTTGTGGTAATTGATTAAGAGAGAAGTCTTGAACACTGAAAAAAATGATTAGACAAAAACATCAAAAATACACTTACTTATAGGTCAAAAGCTGCTCTGATGTTTCACTTGGGGTCATCGGATTCACTCTCACTTCTTGACCGGTTTTGTTTGGATTTTTAAAGGCGATATAATCGATATATGACTCGTCCCAGTCAATTGCATATACTGTGATTGCAGATTCTTTACCAGCTTTAGATGTTACTCCAGTAAAGTATTCAATGACATTTCTCAAAACAAAAAATGAATAACCATCGTATCCAGATATAGCTGCATAATCATTCGCAATTCCATACGATGGAACTGGACTTCCATAAAAGTTCACCAATGTCAGAGATTTTCCGGTTGAGACGTATTCCTTATCGGTAAAAACATAAAGGTTTCCAAGGAACTTCGCATTTAAATCTTCACCATCATAAACGTAGATTTTCTCCAGATTTTGATCCCTGTACCCACTGACCGATCCAGTGTGGAATGCAACTTGACCTTGTGTAGATGTGAACTGATAACGTGTGTTTGCAGTTAGGTTGAGAGACATGATGGAGTTGATTCCAGTTGGTTTTTGGATTTTGGGGAAGCCTGTCACATCGATATACTGCCATTTGAAGTAGAACTGAGTGGTATTGCTGAATGTTTTTAGTTGAATGCTACCAGTGGTGGCAGGGAGATAGAAGAGGCTGTTGGTGACGTGGATTCTGGAATTTGAATTCATGTTGGTAAACTTGCAAAATAGGAAATTCCTTAAAGGTGTATTGTGGTCAGTTATATTATTTTCATAATATAATGTATGCGTTTTGGAGAATTCATTGTCATACTTCTAGAATTTTTTAGAATGCGAGCGCCTGAAGAAAATTGACGCGGTGGCCTAATAATTCGACTTCGGTCGCCTAGTTAAAAAACAATTTTTAACGGTATCTTCCATCTTTTATTGTATTCTTTAATTAGTTTCATAGGATACGGCAAATATTGATAGAAAATCAATATAGCAGCATACTGAAAAAAAACCGACTTTACCGAAGTGAAATTTCTAGAACTTTCTCACTGACAAAAGTTTCCGGCTCTCGCTTTCAGTGGGTTGTGCACCGAATTAAAAATTCTTGAAGTATGAAAATTAGCTTGCCTAAATGCAAACGTTATAAAAATATCATAACTGACCACAATACACCTTTAATAATTCAGTGCAGCAATTGAAAAAATACTCACGAATAAAACGTCGAAGCTGAATCTTGAATCGTAAAAGAATCAGCAGTAGTAAAGAACAAATTATTTGAAATGTTGAGTCTTACAACTGAACCGACAGGAATTTGAAACTGAAAATTTATATGTAGGACACTAATAAAATTAATGAAACAAACCTTAATGGTGCAATTATAATTAGCTGGGAAGGTAGCGGACCCTCCAGCTGGGAACTCTCCAGCAGGAGTGTTTTGAGTGATAAAATTCGCTGGACATGTCAAATCAACTGCTATTCCAGAAGCAATACATATGAAGAAAAATATGAATCGAAGCATTTCGTCCAATGTTTAGTTCAACTTTTCGATTTTAAAGTGTCGTCACTACTCAGTCTTTTCAAGATAAGAAGATTGTTTGCACAGTCTGATGTCAGAAAAAAGAATTACTAGACTTTAGTGCAGGTACATTCATCATTTTGACGTATTGAAAGCATGTTTTGTAGTAGAAATTGTTGTGATGACTAACTATTGAAGGTTATGGAAATCTATAACTTATGGTTAGGTGAATCATACAATCATCATTGTGCGGTTTATCTAAGTTTTATGAAATGAACACATTTATTCTGAAAATTAAACTTATCGGGCACCAACCCCAAATTTAATAATTGCCTGACTAGTGAATTTAACACTGGAGCCTTTTTACTCACACATTCCACCATGTTTTGTGTTGTCACGACTAGCATCCCGAGCCTAACGGCTCGCTCCGCCAGATTCACAGCGCCGCGTGAACAGTGCCATGTTTTTAGTGAGTAACAATTATTATCGCTGGACATTCATTTTTGCGTTTTTTGTTTTCTCTTCTTTTTTTCACTGAAAACAAGTTCCAATAGGTGGGGCGTCGCCCCACGCCTAGTGCCAAGCAAGCTTAAAAATGTGGAAGCTCTAGGACCATTTTGAAACAAGTTATGAGCGTTTTTCTATTTTATATAACCCAATCATGTAGAAAGCTTTCGAATGATGGTAAGATGAAGGTTCTACGGCAATTTTGAACCTAGTTAAGAGGTTCTCTGGGGTGCCGCGAGGCGCGAAGCTTCTGATGATTATCAGTAGGCTATCACCCTGTGGGGACACACCTGAATCCCGCCACGGCGAAATCTACCATCCTGTGAGGACACATGTGATTTTATGGTGATATACCGATTTTATTGAACTGATTATATGCATATAGATCAAGAATAAATTGGAATAAATAATTTGTGAAATGTGACCTTAGAAATATGAATATTTTAAAAATGTACTAAAACAAAGAATAAGAGAGGGAGAGAGAGAGAAGAGGAAGAAAAAACACATTAAATATTTTTTAACTATGCAAAAAAAAAGGTAAAAAGTAGTTAGGGATAGTCTTTCTCCAAAGCGATTGCATCGATGTTGATTGCACTCAAATTTACATCATCTTGTTTTTTTTTTCAATGGACTTATCGCACACGCAGATCCAGCTGTCCCTGTTCCGAATCCAGGTCTTCTACACTTTGGTTGCAGCTCCTGTCCTCTTATCAACTTTTTCCTTGACCTCAGTGAAAGCTGTGAGTTTATAGTCTTGGTCCAGGATGTGGTATGGGGAATTGGTTGTAGTGTCCAAGAATTATGGATTTCGCCTCGTGTTTTTTTCGTGGCAACGTTTGCACTCGTGGTCCGGTTGTTTTCTTGGCTGCAAAGCGTTTTCAATAGCCATTTGGAAATCGGCGTCGTGCGGCAATGGGACCGAAATGAACGTTTCCATTGTAGTCTTCTCTTTCTCGTCATTCCCGGTCGATGCACCATATAATTAATCTCTTCCTTGACGACTTGCAGGCGACAACAATAAATAGTTCGAATATAACTATTTATTGATAGAAAAGAATATTAAATATGTATATAGGAGCAAATAGAACGGTTGGGGGAATTGGAGAGAAGAGGTGACTCTTTCCCTCTCTTAGATTGCAAGTGACGGCCTGTCCGCAATGACAGGCTTCTGGGGGAGACCTATGAGACGCAGACTTACAAAACAGTAAAAAGGCAAGGACTCATAGGGCAGTTAAATAAAGGTATGATAATTTACTAGAATAGGAGATATCATACAACAATCGTGGCAATTGAAGTCCCAATCCGTCACCATATCGACATGGTCGTTGTTCTCAGTTTGGAGTCACTGAAAATATATTAATTTGGAAAGTTTTTCAATAAAATTTGAAATATTACCTCCAGGAGTTTTCTTGAAATTTCGGCGATGGTCTTCTGGCCGTTGTGATGCTCATCCGGGAGTGAGTATAACAGTGTTGCGCAGTCTTTGTCTTCTTTCTTGAAAATGGCCGACAAACTTGTACTGCTGAGACAGTTCGGATTGTGGAAGTTCTCGAGTTTCTCCTTTAGATCTCGGCAAGTGAAAAGGAGATTGACAAACGCATTCAACGGACTTCTCACAGCACATTGTTACAAACGAAGAACAGGAAGATTTTTGAAAGAAGCGAAAGTTCCAATTGGAGTTGTTGGTCAGCCTCTTCCAGACGAACGTTATCTGCGAAAACTTCCGATGATTGTACTCTCCTTTCGTTGGGGGCCATTGGGTTGACTCATCAATGTCCCAAACTGGTTCCTGCTTCCTCCATAATATTCCAAAACAAAAAAAACTGAAGAAAAAGGAAGATTTTTCTAAATAAAAAATTGTTAAAACATACCTTTAATACATCGAGAATTCCATGAAAATCAAATATATACAGAGACCGAAAACGATCGAAAAAAAGAAATACTAGTATTAAATAAAAATCAAGTATATACATTATTTTTGACAAGCGCCCAGATGCAAGTCAAGAAGACAGAAATGGCGAAAAGGCCAAGAAAGGTCTAGAGAGACTACGAGACATTGAGAATTTTCCGTTAGTCATTTCTCAGTAAACACAAGGACACGTCTTAGAAATTTTAGAAGAAACAAAGAAGAAATTTTGAAAAAGGCCAGAAGTTTGAATTTGAAAAAGAACATAGAAATTTTGAAAAAAGAAGATCTATCAATATCACTGACGCATACGCGACGCATCCGCAACGCATCTTTTCAGAGATACCGTATTCTCTGAAACTTACAAGGGAAGTCTTTGGAGACGCCACTTTCAAACGACCTATAAATTCGGTTATAGATATTTTCGACTACGGGGAGTCCATTTCTGCTGTCAAAACCTGCTAAATGTCTCTGCGAGCCGAGTTACGAGCTCTCAAACTTTTCATATGGATAAGGTTTTTCACATGGAATTCCAAATCGGTCGCATGTATGCCACCGCGCGGTTCCATTTGTGTTCCCCAGCGGTTTATCAGTGCTCTTACATTGCAAAAATAAGAATATTTGCGTATACTACTTGTCGATTTGGAATTCCACGTGAAAAAGCTTATACACATGAAAAGATTGAGAGCTCATAACTCGGCTCGCAGAGACATTTAGCAGATTTTGACTGCAGAAATGGATTCCCCGGTGTCGAAAATACCTATATCCAAATTTATAGGTCGTTTGAAAGTGGTGCATCCAAAGACTTCCCTTGTTAGTTCTCGATACGATTTGACTTTTTATTCGTTTAAAAAAATTTAAATTTTATTTGTATTAACAACCAAAGAAGCCCGTATAAAAAATTAGAAATCTGGCGCGCCTCAGCCGCATTTTCATTTCCACTGTTTCTTCAACATCTCAAAATATTTAGTGGTTTCTTCACGAGCCCCGTGTGACGTCATATCGTGTCCAAATGTATCCTTGAGTGGGCCGACTTTTGGCTTGAAACAGCCTCTCTGAAAATAATATCATTTGGAAGAAAATATTATTTGTTATGGCCTACCATCATAACTCCAACCCTTTTTTTCCAGGAATCCGTATTGTTATAATACACCACAGGCACTATTAATCCGTATCTGAAAAATAACTTTTGTAGATCAAAAAACATAAAATTTTTGCAATTTGGTAATTAAACTTACGTTAAAATTGAATAATCACAAGCAATTGATGCAATATTTTTGTAAAACAGCGGGATTTCGTAGTTATCGATAATTAGACAAGTGTTGACAATGATGTTGAAAAAACCAATCGATAACACAATTTTTTCGAACATCTGGAATAAAAATTTCAAGTTTTCAAAATATTGTTTATGTGAAATCACCTTTGCCGCCTTAATATTCTCCGTAATCTGAAATCTTTCCGACAGGGAATACGAGACTCGATCCAGCTCATAATAGTATTTATAATTGACTCGCTCATTAATTTTATTCAAGCAAACTGCCAGAAAGTTTGCGATTATTGCAGCTACAGTATGCTCCACTGTACTTTTTGCTGAAAACAATTTTTGAACTTCTGATCTTCCGATCTTTACGGCTTACCCCGATTAAAATGATAACCCACTGTTCCTGCTGTCAATAGTTGGATTATCACCGTGAAACAGCCAATACTCAGATTGGATTTTTTCTCATAATCCTCTAGAAGAAATGTGGCAAAACTTCGTTCGATGACGAGTGCGGGGAGAGCGCAGAATGCTGGAAGTGTTTTTTTTTTGAAAAATTAGTGGAAAAGGATTATTTGAACCAAAATTTTAGTAGCAAGAATTGAAATTTTTCGAAAGTGAGTTATATCAATAGAAAGCTGAAAGTATGAGAATTTCGAATATGCTTTCAAATTTTGTATAGATCAAAATTTGACTGAGATACATAGATTTCAGATTGAACCAACTAAGAACTGAAAGCAATGTATCTCAGTTTGCTTTAATAATAATAATAATATATTTATTTCATCGAAGGGTGGATACCACTTACACGTGAAAATGAATTGATTTTAAGAGTTACATGAAAGAGATGGTAATAAATACGGAAAGACTTTCAACCTAAATACATTTTGAAAATTGATTCAGAATCCTCTCAACGTCAGCTTTCCGAAAATAAAATATTCACCAGAATAAAAAAGTCGAACTTCGAATTAATTTGTCAGAATGTCAACAATACGTCTGTCTGTTTGTTTGGGTATATCTATGTCCAGAAGACCAGATGTCCAACAGATGTCTGTCTGTCTGTCTGTCTATGTATCCGGATAAGCATATTTCTTCCATTTGTATGCCTACCTATCTGTCTCTGCTTATAAGCTCGGCACGATTCTTGCAACGGGGCTCCACTGCAATGCCCTTGAACAATGTTTCTTTTTCTCTGAGTCTCTCAATTTCGCACACAAATTTCTTCGGTTTCGGTAGAGCGAGGTTGGAAGAAGTGTGCCGTGCTAATATCTGTCTGTCTGTTTGTGTGGGTATGCATGTGTCCAAAAGTCCAGATGTCCACCACATGTCTGTCTGTCTGTCCATAAGTCTAGATGCCCGTATGACAATTATCTAAAGTTGTCAAGGCTCGGGCCATGTCGTTAAAATCAAAGTGCGGATGTTGGCGCCAAAATTCAAAATTCAAAAGTTTTGAATTTTTTTCGAAAAAGTAAAAATTTCGACAAATTCTGAATAATCATCAAGAATGATCCCATTTTTGATGAAAAATTGAACAAATGTCAAAAAAAATTTTGAAAAAAATCGGTACTTTTTTGAAACAATATGTCTGTTTGTGTGTCCTGACACTATTTGAATTTCTGCCTGTCTGTCTATCCATCCGGATGTCCACCCCCCCCCCTTATTCATCCTTGATCAAACATGCATACTCACCATAATAAATGCCAATAATTCTGACATAGCTACATAGTGTGAAGAGCTCGTTAGAGAACTTGTTCGAGTCTGAAAGGGAATATTTGAAATCAAGATAACAATGAATTGATGTCAGAATCACAAATCAGGTACATTTTTCGAATGAAATTTTTTTTGGGTTAGTCATCGAAATCCAAAAAAACTATATACAATTTTCTGCGATAAAAAGCCATAGATCTCCAAAAACACTTCTCTGGCCTAACTTTTTCTAGTCCCCCGGAAAACCTCGGCCACCCACTCTTCCCTGTGGCCTAGCTTTTCCTCTTCCACCCGCTCTTACCAACCATTCAACGCCTCCGAGATGATGAAAATCGGCTGAATCACCCAAAAACTGAGTTGAATCAAGTATTGTCCGTAATAAAATGAGTTAATTAGACGAACATTCGGATGCATGTTACGGGCGGTCAGTATGACAGAAAACCAGAAACATATGGTGACAACGCTGAAAATTTTTCGAAAAATGGGTATTTTTTCTTCAAAAACTACGTTCAGGTGGCCTAGAAAACCAGAACTAGTCCCCCCGTCACGAGGACTAGTTTTCCAGTGTTTGCTTTTCTAGGCCACCTATTTTTGTAATTTTTTTATAACAAACTTCAAAAGAATCAGCACAATCTCAAAATAAAGCAACAATCGTAAAGTGTCCCATGATCCGTCACTTATCGCTTGGGTTCTATTCACGTATCCCATCATTTTTTCGCTGAAAAATAATTTGTCTGAAAAATAAAAAAATAATAAAACTATACGAAAAGTGGTGGGTTGTGAAAGTAAGTGAAATGAGAATAATAATAAGAAGAATACCCGAAAACACTGAATCCTCTCGAGATGTATGTCTAGAAGCGGAAATTATTGTTTTTGAGTATCTTGATGACGGAAAGGAATAAAAAATACGATGTTATCTATACCCTAGATATATGTCTGAAAAATGGAGAAAAAGAAATCAGAAGAAGTGAATGAAAGTGGGGAATAACGCGAATTGTATCGGACTTGTTATCAATTGGAAAATTCGAAGAAAGCAGAAGATATGGGTTAGAGAAAAGAGAGTGGAGTGGATAATCCGACAAATAAAAATACATTTTTCGAAAGAAAAAAATTAATCCTCGATGTGGCTCCGCCCCCTTACAAGAAATTGCTAAAAAATTACAGAATAAAACAAAAATATGACATGAACGACATGAATTAATATACAAATTAGTGAGTATTCGACGTGGATTGAGTGAGATCGCTGAGTGGACTTGGCGCCAGGAACGCGTCGTCTTCGTATCGATAGTTTTTGATTTCGTCCTCCTCGTCATTGTCGTAGAAATTGGACGGCGCTGGAAATAGAGAATTTCTTGGATTTTGTGTTTTGAGGTTTTTGAAAAGACGCGCTGAAAAGAGAGAAACGCAGAGAAAAATTGAATTTCCTTGTGTGTGAAACCGTTCTGCTCTAATACTTTTGGGTTTTTTTGGGTGATTTTCGGACAGAAAAATGTAGAAAAATGTCATGAATTCGAGTTATTTTTGTTTCTCTGGTTTGATTTTCTCTTTATCAACTTGTCAAAATTCGGCCCGCCCCAGCGGGCGGTTGACCCGGCTTCAAGAAAATGAACCAATTTTTTGAAATTTTTCATGGAAAACGTGGACATTTGACATGTCGAAAATTTGATTTTTTCGCGAAAAAATTCAATTTTTTTTTCAAAAAAGACCAACTATTTTTAATTACGAAAAATACAGTATTTTGTAGACTTTCAGAAAAAACTTTTTAAAAATTCCATTCTTTCGAAAAAGAAAACAACTAAAAATCCAAATTTCTGATGTAAGAAATGACTTTTTCAGTGAAAAGACACACTTATTTTCGGCATTTCACATGTAAGAAGTGACTTTTGGGACAAAATTCTCGAAAATTTCTCATTTTTGACAGAAAAATTAAAAAAATGCATGTAACTTTTTATTGAAATTTTCATTTTTTAATCGAAAATGTAAACATTTTCGATTATTTTTCAGAATAACTTTTAATTCTGAACGATAGTCGAAAATGTGTTTTTTTTGCGAAAAAAAATTGAATTTTGTCGGTTAAAATTGTTAGTTATCTCGAAATTCTGGTTATATTCTTTGTTTTTAAGCAAAAAATTGGAATTCATTCCAATTTTCGGAGGAAAAAATAGAAAATCCTGATTTCGCGCAAAATGTTCTCAAATTATTAACCTTTTCCACCACCACCACCAGAACCACTCGCTCTCATGAAACTGAGATCCGACGGATTAACGAGCGACTCGCCGGCGCCTTCCGAACCGATCGTTGTCGGGGTGTTACTCATCGCAAAACTCATCGAACCGCCGTGTTGATTCGATGGTAAAAGTCCGCCGAAATTCGGTGGAAGTTGTGGTGGCGGCATCATTTTATTCATAAAATCCTGAGAACGATGAAGAGAAGAAAGTGGGCCAGTAGGGATAGTTGGAAGGGGATTCGGGTAGTTGAAGCTGAGCGGTGCGGGGTATTGAGGCGTCTGGTATGGAGATGGTTGCATTGGATTGGGGAATGTCTGGAAATATTTCGGTTGGGAATGCGATTTGAATTAAAGTGAACGAATTTACTCTATTTTACCCAAATTTCAGCTCCGAAACTGGTTTTTTGCATATTTTGTCGATTGTACAAGTTTCCGATACATTTTTCAGAAAATCAGATTCTCTCAAAAATGTATCGGAAAAACTTCTAAAATCGACATAATGTGCGAAAAAACCAGTTTCGGGGCTGAAAAAAAATAGAGTAAATTCGCTCACGTAAGCTTAGCAACTCACTTTAGCAATTTTTTGACCGGAAAATACGAAAATTTTTGAAAAAAAATCATTTTCAGGCGTAAAAAAGGAGATCAATGTAATTTTTATTGAAAAAGTACTATAAAAACTTAAATATTGCTCAAAAAGCATGGTTTTTTTCGGAAAAAAACTTGAGAAATCGGCCAAATATGCGAAAAAACGAGTTTCTGAGCTGAAATTTGGGTAAAATAGAGGAAACTTTTTCTTTTTAGCTGGTTTTTTACAAAAAATAAAAAATTGCAATAATTTTCTCTTCCAGTTTTCCGGCTGAAAAAGAGAAATGAATGTAATTTTTATTGAAAAATACTTTACAAACTTGAAAATTGCTCAAAAAGTAGAGTTTTCAAATTTAGAACTACAAAAAATGTCAAAAAATCTAGTTTTTGTGATCTTTCAGAGAAAAATTCCAATTTCTTATCAATTTGCGAGACATTTTCGAAAATTTTCTGACTTTTGAGAGATTTTTCTGTAAAAAATCACTATATACTGTCGAAAAAATAAAGTTTCGACAAAGATTTCAAAAAAAAATTTCGCGGGCTGGAACAAGCAAGCGCATAAAGTTCTGGGCGGAGCTTAAATCTGCAAGCGGCGCGGTTCTTAATTTGAAAAAAAACAACTGAAATTAGAAATGCGGCGATTGCAGTTTAAGCTCCGCCCAGAACTTTATGCGCTTGCGTGTTCCAGCCCGCGAAATTTTTTTTGAAATCCTTGTCGAAACTTTATTTTTCGACAGTATGTGAAAAACACTCAAAAATTCTTTATTTCTGAAAAAAACTTTGATTTTTTGCCATTTTTCAGTAAACGATTCCAATTTCTTATCATTTTACAAGCACTTTTTAGGCTTTTAAGAAATTTTTCTGTGAAAAAATCACGAAAACTGTTGTTTGAGCGCTAATTCCAGTAAATATGTTTGAAAATACTCGATGTTTTGCAATTTATCGTCGCTGGTGAAGTGTTTCAGTGATTTTTCCGATATTTATTCATGTAATCACCTGAAACCCGCCATAATTCGGCGACATCGTCTCCAACTGCTCAAATTTATTCTCCAACTTCTCACACTTTGTCCTATACCGACTCATTTCTTTTTTATACTGATCCCGTTCGCTTTTCAACTTTTCAATCTGCTGAACCGACGCCATACAATATGCCATATTAGACATTGCATTCTGAATACTATTCCTCTCATGTTCGAGTCTCTCCTGTTTCCGACGCTCCTCCCTTCGTTGTCTTTCAGATTCCTCGTATTTCTGCATATAATATTGACTTTTCCGCTCAAACATCTCAACCCGCTCATTATTTTCCACGTCATCCTCATCTGAATACACTGAATTCTGACTTCTCGAGTGGCGAACCGACGAAGATTGACTATCATGACCGGAATCGATGTCGAAAGTCTGGCGGCTCGAAGTTCTGCTTTTCTTATCGAACCCAAAATCCCCACGACTCCCGCCCGGACAACTTTGTGGCCCTTTTTTCAGTTTTGGCGCGTTTTTTGTGTGATACGCGGCGGTTGCTGGGAGCATACAGTCGTCGGCGAAACGGGCGGTACGCTGATGACTCAGAGTGGATTGTGGGCATGGCTGGAACTGAAAAATTGAATTTTTGGGAAATTAAAAACGATGGGAAACCAACTACAATGTAATCGTCTTCGTTGGTGTTCTCTTTGTTCTCTTTTCGCGATTTTTTGCTTTTGAACAACGATCGGAAGAGGCCGGCCATTTTGAGTGGGAATCTGTGAGAATTTTAGATTTTTTGTAGAGTTTATTGCTGAAAACGCTATTTTTCATAAATTTAAGCAACAAAATCCAAGAAAAACGCTGAAAATTGAGAGGAAATTAATAAAACAATATCACGATTATTTTTCCGACTTGTCCGAGAGGAGTACACACGCGGAGTTTTCTCTTCCACGGCCACCAGACACTTGCGAGGGAATTCAAATTTAGTTTTTTCAATCACTTTTTCAATTCGAATTTTTTGTGAAAAAGTAACAAATTCTTTAACAGGACCATGAAAAAATTATTTTCGCGATTTTTTGCTTTTGAACAACGATCTTAAAGAGGGTGGCCATTTTGAATAGGAATATGAGAAGAAAACTATGCATTTTAGTGAAAATTTTCAATATTTATTAAAGTGGATCGCTGAAAATGCTATCTTTATAAATTTTAGCAACAAAATCGAACAAAAACAGTGAAAACTGTGAGGAAATCCTCAAAGTGAATTTTTCGACGTTTGTCCGAGAGTAGTACACACTCGGAGTTTCCTCTTCCACGGCCACCAGACACTTGAGAGGAAATTCAAATTGAGTTATTTTGTTTTACTTTTAAAAGTACTTTTTGATCAAAATAACAAATTCATTAATCAGGAGCATAAACAATAATTTTTGGTATCAATTTTCTATCGATTTTCCATTTTTCACTCTTCATTGGCTTCTTTGTTATTTTTATAGGCTTGAATGGAACGTAATCTTTTCTAGCTTCCATCATACGTCTGCCAGAATCTTCTCTCCGAATCCGATATCTCACAGGGACAGTCAAAAATCGTGTATCTTGAATTACATGGTCGAAATTTTCATGTCCAATGTCTTCTCGAAGTTTTCTGTATTGACGTCTGAAATTCTAATTTTCTGATTTCAATTTGGAAATTCGGTCACCCTTTTTGTTTCTTTTTTTTGTACAGTATTCCGGTTAAGATAACAAATGCAGCAATCACTCCATAGAACCACGAATTGCTTCCCTCAACGTCCATTCTCGAAATTTCGGGGTCACACACGATTCGCATTTCTACAGTATGCCAAGTCTTTTCCAGAACATACAAGAAGTGTAAATCTCTTCCGGGTGAATCTCCACACCAGTTACGGAATAAATCAGGCACACAATCAAAGTCTAGCAGAGTTATCGATCGATTCTCTTTGTCAATTGTGAAATTTTTACGAGGCAGACGATGGAGAAACGCGTCCCAAGAACTGCAATTCATCCAGTTCACTGTGAGATTTAATTTGAGACTCGGGGGGAGAAGTTGGCTAGTTTCTTCTCGTTGTTGCCAATGGAGGATGAGTAGAGCTCTGAAAAAAAGAAAAAAAAAGTTAGGGAGGGAAGTCGAACCAAAAGGACTGTGCCCGGCGGCGAGAAACACTACCACTGCGCCCACAGGTGGTTCGCGATGGATGCTATATGGGGCATATTCAAAATGGAAGCATATAACCTCCCATGTAAAACGATGTGCTTCGCGCGCGGAAGTGATATGCTTCGAGGCGTGGGGCTTGTGGCACGGATCCTGCGTGCTTCCATATAGCTCGCATATAGGATCCATGTTTTCACCGTAAACCTGAAACTTGTAACGACACTCCGCCATTACACCTTGGCGTGTTGTTTATCGTAATTGAAACTGCAATTTTTTCAAAGACATTTTCATTATTTTCTCCGTTTTCGAAGATTTTCATGCACTTTTTGCCAAATTTTGCTGAAAACAAATTACGACTAAATAGAAATTAATTTTTAATTAATATCCGAAAAGTATCATTTTAATTTTCAAGCTGAATCGCGATTTTTTTTTAGGAAAAGCTCAATGAAATGAAATGATAAAGTTATCTTATTCCATGAAAGTAAGAGCGTCTTTTTTCTTACTTCGGATTGGCTATAATAATTATTTTTAGATGGAAAAAGGTAAGACGGTAAGTTTTTTTTCAAGACAAAGTAAGAAAAATAAGAAGCTCATCACTGTGCTAGACGGCTTTCGGATAGCATTCATTTCATTGATTAGCTGATTTAAACTTTTTTGATTCATTGATTGATTTCTGTTTTTCGGTAAGAAATGGAATGAAAGAAAAAGGAATAAAAATAAGTAATAGCTTTCTGTGCTTTCTCGAAAACTATTCGTGTTTTTGTTTCTGAAAGTATAGTCGTAATTTGTTTTCAATGAAAACTGAAAACGGAGAAAATGAATATGTCATAAAGAATAGAGCTGAACAGACTCGGAATGGAATAGCAAAGTAGCAACACGTTATAATGGGTGGAATTAGTGGGCGAGTGCATCGTACGAGCTGTCGGTAGACATGATAAACGGCAAGAATAGCACGGATCGCGCGTGGGTCATATATGCTTCGCATGCTTCCATATACCAGGCATATAACTAGCACATAAGTTTCCTATGGCTCCCATATTCGACACCGCGCGAACGCACAACGCAGCTTTTGTGCTAAGGAGGGGGCGGATACGAAGGGAGCCGACTCACCTCGTATGAACAATCTGCCTGAACTGTAAATCCTGACCTTCCAACAAAGCATTCCCGGTTTTCATATCGATTAGCTCGAAGTTTGAATACATTTTTTCTCCAAATGGTTGATTGTTAACCGCGAATTGAAAGGAAATGCGTATAAGAATAGAAATTATAACTAGAAAATACTTATTTATATGCATAGTTTGCCGGAATCAATACATATATAGAGGGAAAGGAAGTGCTGACCTCTCCCTGTCTCTGATAACAGTAACTGATAAGATACACTTTATTTACAATAACTTTATCAAACATCGGGCTCATTTTATCAGAATCAAGTAGATCAAATCGTCGTTGTTTTCTCGAAGCAAAAGTTTGCAGATTGACGTCTTCTGCTTCCTGTCTGAAAATAAATTATATGTACGCTGCCCTAGTTCTGACTGTCTGGTTGGTTGGTTGGTAGTCAGAAGTGACGAACCGAATATCTGAGATCACAAATGGAACATGATGTTCCTTTATAGTTTTAAAAAATCTGGAAAATAACACAATGAACCAAAAACCGTTCAGTCAACAAAAATATCTCGGAATTATGGAATGTCACGTGGTGCTTAGTCCCTTTAGAGACCGATCATTTTTGGACACTCTTGATGTGTGTCTTATTCTATTTATATTCGGCTGGAATTTATTTTTTTTTACATTTATTTGATGTATTTCAGCTTAGCTACATGTTGTTTTAAATTCACTGAAAATATCTTTCGTTTAAAAAAATTGAATTCAGCATTCTCTGATTTTTTGAAATTATCCGGAGTCTCTAGTATTGCTTCTTGACAGACTGACATCTGGACATCCAAAACAGGGCTGTGCGAAAAAACTTTCCCGAGGAAAACCGTAAAACCCCTTTTTTTTTCGAAAATATTTGACCGAAAAAAAAGTCGGGTAAAAATTTCTGAAAAATTAGTTTTTCGGAGCCCTTGAATTTGTTTGAAAACTGTATGGACAGACCCCCCCGGAACCTGTTTTTGAGTAGAACATTAGAAAAAAATTAGGAAAAAAACAGAAAAATCAACAATTACCAAAAAACCGATTTTTGAAAAACTATCCGAAAAATGTTCGCCGTAAAACTTTTCGAAAACCTCCAAAAACATTAAAAATGTCTCGTCTGAAAAATTTTTTGCAGCGCTGATCAGAAGACGGACATACATTTCAAAACCGTGCATTAGATACCGTATGTTTTGGAACCTTGGGAAAATATATTTCAGTTCAAATCTCTCGGTTTTGAACCGTCCGATGTCTACCACGTCATCTGAATACACTCATCCTTCTTGACGACTTCCAATAATATTTTCTCATTTTCCCCATCAGAGAACGGAAACGCAGAAAACCGTGCTAGAACTCTAATCGCATTTCTTCTGACTTCTTCCTCATCTCCTTGACTAATTCGTGCTTAATCCATCCTACCACACAACGTGCTAAAAGAAAATAGTTGTATGACCGAGCATGTTAGATATTTCCATTAAGTGGCTCAGCGAGCAAAGAAACTCTGGTTGTACTTGATCTTTAACGTGTCCGTATGCATATGCCGGAGTGATTGATATGTGATGTTACACTTTTTCTTCTCTCTTCCAACCAAAAAAATAACAGTGAGCCAAGCCGAGCCAAGGGAGTGGCGATGTGTTAGGAACATTTGAGATCACTCCCTCTCCTCGATGAACTTCTTTAGGCTCCGCCCATTCGTTCTGACTAGCTAATGTCATAATAATCTCTATTTAGTAGTGAGGTGTAGAGACACCAACATTTTGTTCGCTCTCTCTCAGAGCAGGTGTGCACCAACCACATCAAGCACATATCTCATTTTGGAGTCATTGAATAGAGATGTCTGGAGCGAGAGAATAGAGAATAACATTCAGTTTCACAGGCTCGCTCTCTCTGCGTTTTTATTGATAACAAAAAGTTCTCAATTCATTTTTTCCAGATTTTCTATGACAATCAAAATCAGCCTGGACCGACCGAATGTTTGTGCGGTGTGTCATCAGAAAGCGTATGGCTATAATTATGAGGTTTGTGTGTTTTGCGGAGTAAATCGAAACTCATTCTCCGTTTCAAGGTTGTTAGCTGCAACGCGTGCAAAATGTTCTTTCGGCGGGCGATCAACGAGAAGGTGGACGACGTTTGCAAGAGGAAACGGGATTGTTTTGCAGATGAGAAGGATTTATATAGTGAGTTTAGGCGATGTGGCGCGCAGTAAGATATACAATTTGGTCTTTTTTCAGTTGAAAATGACCAGAGGGTGTTACGATATTACTAATTGTCACACAAAGTAAATTATGTATAAACCGTTTAGAACAAAGTTAGAGCTTCATTTTTGTGGTTGACAACTTTTTTGTACGGAAATTCGCTGGCAAGTTAAATATCGACAAAGTAATTTCTCCCTAAAATCGACTCATCTCTGTGCAAAATAGAGTGATTTTTGAGCTGTCCCCTTAAAGTTGCTGAAATCTTGAGGTTTGAGGCTTGAGGTTTGCCCTATGGCTTACAGTACTTTTTGGATTTTGTTTAATACTTCTGCAAACAAACGTGTCTACTGTAGCTCAGTTACTGTACTCTCCGAGCTACAGTTCCCTCTGGACTACTGTACCCTACTGTTTTCTACATAACTTTGTACCTACAGATTCTCAAGAAATCCCTCTACCACAACCCCCCCCCCCCTTCTTCTTGTTTTTAGTTCATTCAGGTGTTTTTCTGTTTTTCCCACACCTTGATAGACAGAAAAATGCAATTCGTGAGAGTGTGATCCCTTCTGACTTCCATTCGTCTTGTTTTTCACTCCCCCCCCCCTTTCCGTTCTTGTTCTATGAGTCTCTCCCATGTGCTCAGAAAGTGGAGCTAAGCGGGTTTTGGATACCCTTAAGCCTGCCTAACCGGATTCTTCTCTTTCCCTCTCTCTCCCTGATGCAGATAGTGATCTCACGCATTTTGAATGGAAACATATGACGGAGATGGAGGAGGATGAGAAGTCTTAAAATATCATCGTGCACTTTTTGGTCATCGTTTGAGTGCATTTGTCAAAAATAGTGAAGTCTGAAAGTGCGTCAGATAATGAAGAATGAGCAACTACAGAAATGGAGCTCTAGGTTGGATACAGAGCTCTATTTCAAACAATTCGGGAGCTACTTAATTTTTTTTTGACACTTCCAGCAGATTCCTGAGATTTTCAAACTAAAACCCACAAAAACCGACTGAAATTCGAAAAGTTACAGATTTTCGAAATTTTTGGAAACTTTAAGTTTTTTTCGAACTCGTTTTGCTATGATCAGATCTGAGTTTTAACTAAATTTTTGAATTTAGCGCGATGAGACTTTCCAAATGAGTATAATCACGGCTAGGTTTGGAAAAATTAAGATTTTTGGATCCTTGCGCCTTTAAAGTCGCGGTGGGACCTTTTTTAAAAGTAGACATAATTATACTCATTTGAATCGGTTTGAGGTGCTGATTCCAAAAATATTGATAAAAATGAGTTTAGAGCAAAACACACCGAGATATTGCCAATTTAGTGAAAAGTTTTTATTTCAAATTCCAATAATTTTAATCCTCACCAAATCATAAAAACTGGCATTTCAAACTAATCTCTTATTATCCTCCGGATCTCTGAATTTCCTAAAAATGGGCTCGATGTGTCTCCAGTCTTCCCCCGTCTCATCCGGTGGAGTTTGTGCTCCCCCTGCTAGACACAAAAAATCCGTTTGATCATACTGAATAGACATTATGATGTAGGTAAAGGGCTATCAGAATATCGTAATAACAAAAATACATAGTCAGAAAGCACTAAAGAAAAACGATGCTGATCTTTGTATGAGAGCACGAAAATTTTCGAGAGGAAAATACGGAAGTCTAACTAATCGAGATCAAACTATCAGGAGCAGGAACTTTTCCGTCCGGAGATCACTTCTACAAATCAAAATGTCTCTCCTAGACTAGTTTGTTTTTCTAATACAAGATCTAATCCGCTTGATTATTTTGCACCTGGAGAATAGTGGTTTGTAGGGAGGAAGTCAGTTGGGGACAGCTGGTTTAGGGATCAGGGGTTGACGATTTGAATATGTAGTAGGAATTTCAAGTTTCAGAGTTAGAGCCCTGCTACGTGACTATTTTAATTTTCAGGTTTTTAAGGAAAATATTTGGAATGAGGGAAAAACAAGTTTTCAGGTCTGAATTTTTCCAGAAAACAAAGAATCATAGGGTTCACTGATTGCGAACTTTTTTTTTGGGCTCGGGGAGTCTGGAAGGGAAATAAGGGGGGACTGGGGATTACTGTAAGTGGGCAGGGAGTACTGTATGGGGTTACTGTAAGTTGGCAGGGAGTACTGTACCGTGTTACTGTAAGTTGTTAGGGAGTACTGACCAGGTTACTGTAAGTAGGCTGGGAGTACTGTACTGGGTTACTGTGAGTTGGCAGCGGGTTACTGTGCGAATTCGGATCAAAGAGTTTTTAGATGGATGCTGGAATCTACTTGATAGCCTGGTTACGGTAGGAACAACCGCGACTTTCAGTTTTTGAGTTTTCAAGCATAATTCACTGAGTTTTCTAGTTACCATACTGGCAAAATCTTGGCCCGGATTCAAAAAACAGATACATTTTTTTCACAAATTTTTTCGACATTTTTTGAAGTTTTCTTCAAAAATAGTCAGAAATCCTATGTACATTCGACTTTTAATCGGAATTAAGTTGAAAATTCGAATTTTTTTTTGAAAAAAAAAACATTCGATTTTTGTACAGAAACCCGGCCGTCGTAAGTACAGTACCATGCAGAAACATATACAAATTGACCTTTTTCAGTGGAAAATGGACAACTTTGAAAGGTTGTTACGGTATCACTGATTGTCCCACAAAGCAAATTATTTATAAACCATACAGAACAAAAGTAGAGCTTCATTTTTGTAGTTGACAAAATTTTTTTACGAGCATTTCCTAGCAAGTTACATATCGACAAAGTAATTTCTCCCTCGAATTGTCCCAAACATTATTATTCTCCTTCCAAATTGAACTCTCGAAGAATCCCGAAATGTACTCTTGCGTGATGTTTCCCTTTGCGCACTAATGATGACACATTTACGCAATGAGCCAATGTGTTTTGGTGCATCATCTTTTCAAATTTCACAATATTTACAGCAACCCGTCCGAAATGTCGAGCGTGTCGCTTCAACAAATGTCTGGCCCTCGGAATGCGTCAACACAGCAAATCCACGGAATCTTCCGACGAATTCAGTAGCAGCCCGTCGCCCCAAGTGTCCGTGTTGGTAGTTGTCCAGAAACCAATTGTCACACAAGCTCATGTTGATTCGCGGGTGTTTCTAAGTCTAAGGTACATGAATCAGGTGCGGAGGGACGTCTACAGAATCATCAGTGTCTGTGAGGACCCGAGTTTTTTGGATCTAGTGGCGCAGGATTCCAATTTGGAGAGATATCGACAGCCAGTATGTTTGAGAAAATAAAATGAAGATTGGTGAAAGGGAAGGAGTTTTCAGAAGGAAATCAAGTGGGAGTCCACAGAGAGAAAGCTGAAACCGTGGGGGTCTCTTGGTGTGTTGCTGATAGTGGAGGTGGTAAAGACTATGGAATTCTACCAGCAGCTGTTACTTTCGGATAGGGTGGGTAATTAGGGAGCATTTACAGGGTATCTTGTTAGTAGACCAGAGATTTCTAGCCAACAAATATGTTGCTCATCATGATTTCTCGGCTTCAGCTTAGTGATGACCTGTAAGTCATTTTTAAGATAGTCCAAAAGTTTTGAATCTTTTACAGTTACAGTACCCCAGTGCAGTACGGTACAGTAGTTACAGGACAGTAGTTTCCGTAAAATATACAACTTGGCCTTTTTCAGTTGAAAATGACCAGAGGGTGTTAGGATATCACTGATTGTCCCCCAATGTAAATTATGCGTAAACCATACAGAACAAAGTTAGAGCTTCATTTTTGTAGTTGACAACTTTTTCGTACGGACACTCCCTAGAGAGTTATGATCATTTCGAGAGGACATCTCAAAAATCGCACTATTTTGCACTGAAATGGAACGATTTGATGGAGAGTTTACTTTGTCGATCGAAATGTAACTTCTTAGGGAGTGTCCGTTCAAAAAAGTTGTCAACTACAAAAATGAAGATCTACCTTTGTTCTGTATGGTTTATACATAATTTAATCCTTGGGACAATCAAAATTTTTCCATTTTCCAGGTAATCCTTCTCAAGAACGTTGCTTTCAAAAGCCACCATCTCTCCATCGCCTTCGATTCATACGTGGAAAAAAAGGGGCGTGTAATTGCGCCGACCGGAGATGAAATGTTCCCAAAAGTTTTGTTTGATATCCCGAATTGTCGAGAAATAATCATGGAGCTTCTAACAACGCCAATGCAACCGTTGATAGAGTTGAACCTGACGGAGAACGAGTTTCTACTGCTCAACATGATAGTGATTTGTAATCCAGGTCAGGAAGATTTTGGTTTTATTTAGATTATATTTGTTCAGACAATTGCAAAAAATCTTTTTTGATGTATCTTCTAACTAATATTTCCTGTGTTCCAACCCGAACTTTGTGATAGTCTTCAGTCCGTCCCCCAGTTTCAGCACTCGGAGGCTTGTCGCTACGTGGCCAAGATATCATTGGAAATCTGCAAAAACACTATACACGAATCCTCCTGAACATCTGTATGATCGAGGATCCAAGACATGGACCAACACGATTTACGGAGATCCTGGCAATCAATCAGAGACTTCAACGTCAAAGCGATTTGACAAGTGACGTGGTTCAAGCGTTACGAAGCGATTGGGAACCTCGTTTTCACTTTTCAAGGATTTTAATTGAGGCTTGTAAGGAGGAAGAACCTTGTAAGAAGGAAGAACCTTATTTTTGATTTTTTTGTCTTCTAAATTACTTTGTCACTCATTGTTTTACATATCAAATTTTCGATCCCCGTGAAAGCCTTCTTGATAAATGACTTTAATAAAAAATATGAGTTTATGCATGGAATTTTGCATGGGAAATAATGAGCATGAGGAATGGATATAGTAATTTTGCATGGCATGAGCATGAATGAATGATTTTATGGACTGAAAATTATCTAGAAACTTTTATTTCGGTTTCGGCGCTGAAAAAAATATATGAACAGAGCAAAAATCGCAAATCATTTTTGTAAAGTTTCAGGGAGAAATAACTTTGATGACCTATAACTTTGATGGTTGTGTAGCTACAAAAAAATGACCAACTACAAAAGTTATGCGCTATTTTTGCTCTGTCCAACCCATACAAAATGAAATTTGTCGCACAATGAGGTGACACCGAAATATACTGTCAAAGTTGATAATTTTCCACTGAAAACAGCCAAAGCATGCACTGGTTATAAAAAATTGATTTGAAAATGAAGCTGTTTTTCAGCAAAGACATCTTCAAACAGTTAATAAAGTATGCAAAACAAAACAGTCAAAAAATAATTATAGAATGCACAAGGCATTGTGATAACGAAAAAAAAGACAAACTAAATGCTTTATTCCCAATTATTTTCTATTTCTCCAATTCTCTATCCCCTCTCTCCACTCTTCCAGATATCAAAGAAATATCAGCACAAGCCAAAGAAACCCTCTACCATTACCAAGCCCATTACACCCAGCTTCTCCTCCAGCAGTGTCTTCAAACGGACCCCCGAAATGGACCCGCGCGACTACTGGAGCTCCTTCGAGTCGTTGCTCATCTTAACAAACAGATATGGAAAACGAAGCAATTGTTCTTTGTGATGAAGGAATTCTGGAAACCGGATTATTTGATACCTAAAGTTTTTTTCGATTCTATAGCGTTGAATGAGTTTTTGTAGATTTTACGAGTCGTTTGACATAATGCCTTCAGTTCTTTCTTTTTTTTTCTTATGTTGTCATCTAAATTTTTAAAATAAAATTTGTTTGCAAGAACGCTCTAATCCACACTAGAATGTTTTTAAATATGAAAGTAGATCTCCCCGCAAAAGATGAAAGATTTCCTGAAACCGTGATTTGTGTCTAGTCTGCTTCTCGACTCCCCCTGAGAAAATGTTATCCGGGTGCAAAATGTTATGAAAAATAGACATCAAAAATCTTGTTGGAATTAATGTGACCTACTATACAAACCTTATTTCAGGAATCGCTGGCTTGTCACTTAGTG
Organism: Caenorhabditis remanei; assembly: GCF_010183535.1. Taxonomy (NCBI): domain Eukaryota; kingdom Metazoa; phylum Nematoda; class Chromadorea; order Rhabditida; family Rhabditidae; genus Caenorhabditis; species Caenorhabditis remanei. The sequence continues at coordinate 16,598,982 of NC_071332.1, forward strand.
CTCAATCTGTGCTTGCTCATCACCAACAACTCAATGCCAGAATATTGTTCAATTGCTGCATACAGGACAATCCAGTATCAGGACACGATAGATTTGCAACACTTGTGGCAATAAGTCAACGAATAAACAAACAAATTTTTACAATGAAAAAGTTGGATAAAAAGTTGAGGGAGCAACTCCTCAACTATTATATTCCTAAGGTTCTCGCAGAGTCTTGTAATATTGATTCTGAGCTAAAAAGAACTACCATTTAGCAAAATTGTCACAGGCCGGGGGTTTGCAATTCAAAAAGAATTTCAACTAAATTTTGAAAGAAATTATGAAAAATTTTGAATTTTTTACTATACTTCAGAATTCAATCAAAAGCTGTTTATGAATCGAGAAGGCCAAGCCGGCGGGTTTAATTTGACAAGTTTGCTATTTGGTTGTATGTACCATGTTGTTTTTAATGTTTTAATAAACGGTTTGATCATACGAAACTCGAGACTAGAAGTCTAAAACTTGGTAACTGATTATAAATCATGTTTTCAAATCTCTAATAAAATAAACTTTATAAATATAGCTCAGCACGAAAACTATATAATCAGAAAATATATTTGTTTGTCTGGAGTGCATGACGGGTGTAAAATTTTTAGTGTGATCACGATTTTGGAGGAAGTGATTAATCGGGTTTATAGAAATCATTTCAAGGAAGTGTTTGATCATCCCCGCTTGCTGTCCATCACTCCTTGGATTTAAATAAAATTGCCTCGAGGAATATCTACATTTATTTATGATTTTGAAACCCTTAGCCGGGAGTTCAGTACTGGAAAAAATTGGAAGTTTTTTTTTCGAAATTATCGATCTTTTTTTTTGAATTTTAAACCCCGGGAGAAAAATTCCGATATCGGCCCGGCCCGGTCCGTAACAAGTCTGAGAAAAAACCTGGAAAACTTTCAGAAAATAAAATTATAGTGAAAAAAGTTCAAAACTTCAAATCCGAGCCGACTCGGAATTTTGCAAGTCTGATAATCATTGAGCTATTCAACTTAGCGGAATTCGATCAAGTGCCAAAAACCTCATTTTTGATTGCCTAAGCACTTTTGAGATTCATTTTTACCTCAACTTTGAATATTGTTTGATTACGAAACGTCCCGGTTTTGAAACGTGCAGATTTAATATACCCGGATCCCCGAAAACATGAACTTCATATCTTCTAAATTTCCCCCTGAATCAGAAACCTGCAACTCTATTTTTCCTCCAATTTCTAGCTCACTGAGCCCGAGACTCACATGTTTTACGTATGTATTGTGATGTAATGTTTTCATTTCACCGACTGGTATGATTATTTCAAAAACTGAATTTCAGCCTTTCCCCACGTCTCTAAAGAATGGTGTCTAATGAGTAACATGTTCATGCACAGCGCCCCGAGACACAACAGACAGAACCGGAAACGCCTCATTTATACGCATATCAGAAATATCGCGGACCGCCCCTCTCCGCCTCATTTCACCCCGCGCGGGCACATTTTTTGAGCTCTCAGATATAGACAAGCATGTCGGAGTCTCTATCGTCGTCTCCGGAATTTCCGTCATCCGAATCTCGAAATCTTTGCGTATTTTTCGATCCGAGAAAGTGCCTGGTATGTTACAGACCGGCGTATTGCAACAATTATGGGGTGAGTGAGTTTTTGGAGTTTTGATTTTCTTACATTTTTAGCATTTATGGGTGAAGAGAGAGTGTCGTGGTTACAAAACGTTAGAACGACGTGGAGCAATTTTTCAGGACCTTTCAAAACTTCGATTTCGAAACCGCACACACGATGAGCCCCGGGCTACCGATGCAACCACGCTCTATTGACAAGAATGGTGCATTTTTTGTGTCACGGTGAATAATCGAACTTATATGCATACCGAGCCGGTAGCCCTGGCCTCATCGTGCTTACAGTTTCGAAACAAGCAATTTCGAATCTGAGCAATTTTGACACCGACATTCTATGATAGCATAAATGACCTTATGTCCTCAATTTGCCTAAAACTCAGACATCATAAGGCCATCCTAGAAAATTCAGTTCCGTATTCCAAAACACTGATTCGATTATCTAAAAGGTGGTCCAAGTCAATTTCATTAGTCCAAAACGTTTTTGAGATTCTGTCTCCCTATGCCTGCCCTCAAATCCGGATTTTATGCATCAGAGTCCCTTAGACGCCTAAAAACTCCGTTCTGACTTGTTTTTTTGACTTTCCGTCCCTTTCTTGGGGGGCACAAAGAGCTTGTCCCCCTAATCTAATCTCTCCCTTCTATAACATGTTTCCTGAAATAGTACACGCTTCATTGTTCAATTCCCTCGGAATCCAGTTTCTAAAACAATCCGTCGTTCATATAATCCCATTTGTGCTCAAAAGTTCAAGAAGCCAGACATTTCGAGCACATAACTTGTATTTTTCTATTTTTCAGGCCCTCACTTGCGATGCTTGCAAAATGTTCTTCCGTCGTGTCGTCACCGAACACCTTAACTATAATTGCAAGCATAAGAACTGCTGTTTTCTTGGTAGCCATCAGTCTGTGCCTAAAAATCAAAAAAGAAATTACAGGCTACTCCGAAGTGTCTGACTCGATACCAAAGTGTAAGTCGTGCCGATATCAGAGGTGTCTGGACCTTGGGATGAATTACGCAATTCGAGAGAAGAAGCGATTGATGCAATTACAGAATCGCAGAGATGCAGAAGTGGCGGCTATCATCAGCGGATTACTGTGCCAGGATTCACACCGCACGCAGATTTTAACATCTTGCTTCACGATAATGAATCCGTCACTGGAGGAAATGGTTGAGAAGGTCAATGTGAAGATTCATGTGAAGGTCCCAAAAGAATCCCTCCGCCCTCAGGACTGGTCGTTCTTCGCACTCTACACCACCGTCGATTTCTTATTGAATTTAGAATTCATGAAGGAGTTACAGACTTCGGAGAAGGTGAGATTGATCACTCGGAAATTCAAATAATTCAATTTTCGTTGTTATTCTATTCTCAGCTGATTCTTCTCCGCCACTCCGCGTCAAAGTGCTCTTTGTTTGGTGGTGCCATGCGAACGTACCGGGAGAAAAAGGATCGCATGACTACGGTCGATGGACAGGATATCTACCCAGATGAGATGAGGAAACTGTTGGGATATGAGAAGGGGACCGATGAGTTTTTGAATCGAATCAGAAGTTTTGTAGTCAGTAAGATAGTGGAGATGAGTGTGACTGCAGAAGAGTGCGTGCTGATTGGTGCTATAATGTTCTGTAATCCGGGTAAATTCGCTGCTCAGCGACTCAGTCAAGTGTGTTTTTTTCAGCACTATTCTACGAGCCTGACAATTCTCGTGCCCGTAGTATTGTCGCCGCCCAGCAACAAAAATATTCCGACACCCTGTTCCAATACTGTATTCATACTTACCAACAAAATGGCCCAACCCGCTTCACGGATCTCTTATCGCTCTGTCCAATTATCCAAAGAAATTTTGAAGATCTGCAGTACCTCACAATGGTCTTCCGACTTGCAATGAAGGGAACGTCTATGCAATTCAGGAAAATTGTGGAGGAGCTAATCTAGTGTGTATTTTTCGTTGTATAATACATATCTTTATGTCTGTAAGTAAATAAAAAGTGATCGACTAGGCACATATGCCGGCTACAAAACATTACAAAACGTGCAAATCGGAAATGTTATGAGCGGCTAATTTTCTGCTCCTTATTGCTGCTGCTGCTGCGTGTGAATTGGCGTGATTAGTCATGCTAGACACAAAACATGAAAATCGGGGTCTTTGAAACTTTCGCGGCTGAAAAATAATAAAAAATTGAGTTAGGAAATGGGTACCCGGAAATAGAAAGATATTAGATTAAAGCCTTTTGAAGTATAGAAGATGTACCGGGTGATGTCATTTTCAGATTTTCAGATTTCTTTAAGAAAAACTTCACAATATTTGGCTTGGTGGTCCGAGGGAAGCGTCAGATGATCTATAATCCAACACGGATTATACATTTTGAGAGGATTTGATTTGTGTTTTCCAGAAGATCTTCGAGATTTCATTTTGTTCTAGAATGTTCCTTTTCCGCTTCCACAGGTATCTAATATACCGTGACTGGTACCTTCTTCCAAAAATAGCTTCCGCTTATCAAAAATCAGATTCTCACAGTGGGAACCTCCCACATTTTTTTATTTATGTAATGTTCCATCAGGTTTTTCGACGTCTTGTACCTGCATACATTTTTCATTTTAATTTTTTTTCCTTTTTTATGTGATAAGTGTGCCACGGTGATTTATTTTTTCCTACTGCTTGAATTGTTAGTATTTAAAAAATAAAGCTTCACAACTATTAGCTCGGCACAGTTTTCACAACAGCGCTCCACCGAAATGCCCTTGAAAAATGTCTCTTTTCTCTGAGTTTCTCAATTTCGCACACATTTTTCCCCGATTTCGGTACACTACACTTTTGTCATTTCTTGTGGATAGTGATTGTCTGTTAATGACGTTCTTCAATTTTCTCATTTTTTTCTTCCTGAGAGCACTCATGGAGCAAAAACGTCAACTACTACTCCAAAAAATTCCGACCATATTCTTATCACGTGACATCAATAGACCCGTAACAAATCCAAATCAAGAAAAAGTAGTCCGGATTCCTCACCAGACCTAGTTCCTGAGTTCTGAAATTTTGCAGAAGATTTTTGATAGTCTATCCCGATCAATTTTTAGCCAGCCCAACGGACAATAGTTCAGATTTTTTTGGTCGAGATTAATCTATTTAGTCTCATGTCCCACTCATAGCTAATATTTTTCTTTGTAACCTCCAGAGTGTCGTCTCGCGCGAATCAGTTTCAGCCAGCACATTGCGAAAATTCCAGCTGGATCCAGCATATTTTTTTGATCTGTCTCGTTATGTTCAGATTAAAGTTCAGCTTCAACATATACCAGCACGTTTCATATATTTTTCATATCCGCATAATTTTTGCTGATTTTTAAATAGAAAAATAGGAAAATCTTTTAAAATTTAGGCGGATTTGACAGCTCATAACTTCCTTCGACCAAATTTTCAGACCTACCTCCAACAAATTTTGTTTTTTTATGGGATTCTGCGTCGATTCATGTAGCACATTCCCCTTTTAATATTTTCCCGTTGCCTACAATAAGAGAGTGTTCCTTTTTCTATTTTATTGCTTTCGCTTCCCTAATCCAACTCAACATTTGCAGAGATTCCCTGTCTCGCCACTCCAAAGTTACCGAGCAAAAAATAATATTCATATATTCTAGACTACCTTCTACCCGAGTAGTTCAATGATTCAAAGCGACACGCCAAGAAGCCCTTACTCCCACTATAGCTGATATATTTATATATGCAGCTTTCTCTCTTCACTTCAAACATGAGCACGTCTCCTTCCACCTCCACGTCTTCTTCCTCCCTTTCACCCCCTTTTTCTCCCCCCGATTTATACCTGGACACCATACAACTTCCTGCTTCACCACCCGACTTATCACTGGAGATTACACAGCGCAAATGTGTGATTTGCCTCCGTCCGGCCTATAGTAATAATTATGGAGTGCTCACTTGCGATGCGTGTAAGATGTTTTTTCGGAGGATAGTCGTCCTCAACAGAGACTACAAATGCAAAAACAGCGGACAGTGTCTGGCAAGGTCAAAAGTGACCAAGTGCAAAGGGTGTCGGTTCCAACAGTGTATCGCTGCTGGTATGACCTATCAACCAACGGTTTTGGAGTTGGCTAACGAGAAGGATGTCGACTTGTCGACTACTATCGGAGCACTTTTGTTTTTGGACGCGAGGAGGAGTAAGGCGATGAAGACTCAGTTCACCGATGAGAATTTTTCATTGGTGCAGGTGGTGGAGTTGAGGAGGATGAGGTTGAAGACTAGGGTGAGTCCTTACTAGGGAAATTTCATGGCGTCAGTTTGGATTTATGGGGCATGACCTATATTATTGGAAAGCTGAGAAAACGCTGATTCCAAATCTATATTCAGTTTTTGCCCTCGAGTCTTGGTAATCGAGAAAAACAAGGCCAAAGTTCTGAAAAATGTCAAATTTTCTGACACACGAAAAAGTTATTGGAATTTTTTGTTGTTGTAATTTTCACATGTTAAAAAGGTAACAATTTGACATTTTTCAGAATTTGACCTTATTTTTCTCAAATACCAGGCCTCGGTTGCAAAAGCTGAATATATATTTAGAATCAGTGTGTTCTTAGCTTTCCGATAATATAAGTCACGTCCCATAACTCCAAACTGACTCCATGACCTTCGCTAGTCAGACAGTTCTAAATAATTTATAATAGTTTAAAAAAATTGTTGTTATTAACATTTCCAAAAAACAGTGAAGCCATATTTACACATTCCAAATGTCATGGATCTCTGACTATGTATTTGTTTACCTATCTGCTGCAAAAAAATAAAATGATTTTTGATCTCTCAAACTCATTTTCATTTCCAGAAATCCGACAACATATCCACGCATGACTGGTCGTTTTTCGGAATATACACTTCAATTGAATTCCTAATGTCGTTAGATTTCATGTCATTTCTCAGTAATTCTGATAAAGTGAGTCAGAATTAACTAAAACTGATCAGTGGCATAAATTTTCAGACAATTCTTCTAAAACACTTTTGTGTGAAAGCTTCCTTGTTCGCCAGTGCGATGAGAGCGATGAGAGAAAGGAGGGATCGACTTATGACTGTCGATGGACGAGACGTTTATCCGGATGATATTTTGAAGTATGGATGAGATGGGTGGGGCTATGGTGTTGCTCTTTCATTAAAATATATTTCTGCATCAGGAAGTGATCGTTCACATAAAGATTAAATAAATTACACGCTTGTCGACATGTAAGAAGCGAAATGTGCCATATAAATCACAAAATCTCGCACGTAGAAGGGCTGACTATGAGAATATATTTTTGAGTCAGAGAAAATGAAGGGACGTTTTGAAACCGGGACAGATTGAAACGAGGGAATTGGTGTGGTTTCATAACGACTCAGTTTTAAAATGTCTAACTAGGGAAGAATAGTTTGGAGATATGGGACGTGACCTATATCATTGGAAAGCTGAGAAAACGCTAATTCCAAATATAGTTTTTGCCCTCGATGTCTGGTATTCGAGAAAAATGAATTCAAAAGTTTGGCAAAAATGACATTACCTTTTTAGGCATTGAGCTTAAAGACTTCCAATTAGGCGGCAATGCAAAATCAAGCCAAGATCTTCAAAATTATATGGATACTTCAGGATTTGGTTACGTTTTCAGACAGTTAGAAGGATTTGGAAACTTTTTTGAACAAAGAAATTTCGTTGAAAAATTAGACTTTTGAGCCTAAGGCTGCACCAAAAAAAAAACAAATTTTGGGATTATCTGCCCCACGGTGTGTCCGAATCTCTGGATGTCCGAAATCCCAAAAGTGGTAATAATCTACCATTTTTGCCGTACTTTGATCTTGCTTTTCTTGAATATCAGAAGTCGAGAGCAAAAACTGAATATATATTTGGAACCAGCGCGTTCTCAGTTTTCCAATTATAAAAGTCACGTTTTATAACTCCAAACTGAAATATGACCTTCCCTGGTAAGCGTCCCGGAGCAAAAAAGCCCTGCTAATCCACAAATTCCAGACTCGACAAGTTCTCCCAGACATTCCTGAACCGGATAAGAAGCCTTTTGGTTGCCAGACTTATCGATTTGAAACTAACAAATGAAGAGTTCGCACTTATCAACGTTGTATTCTTCTGTAATCCAGGTAAATATCTCTAGTCACTGAGAAAACTCTAGCCACTAGAAAAAATCTTCAGCTCTTCCACTATCCCTTGCCGGGCAAGAAGTGATCGCCAGCCAACAGAAAGTCTACACGTCAGCCCTTCTCCAGTACTGTAATGTGGCTTATGAACGTCATGGCCCATCGAGATTCACTGATCTACTCTCGCTGTTCCACGTTATAAACAAAAATTTCGAAGATGTGCAGGCGATGACAATGATCTTCAAATTATGCGCACCATGGGTAGTTTATAAGAAAATTGTGACGGATGTTATATAATTGGAGTATTTTTAATTTATTTGGAATTAAATGATCTATTTGGTTTTGTCCGTTGGGGCGCGTTCTAACATAACAACCACATAAAAAAGGTTCGCTGCAGAGAAAAAAGGAGTGTTCGAAAATGTATGTGTTCTGATTCAATGACATGAAGAATATATTATGAAGTTTTTTCTTTATTTGTCGTAGATCAGAAATGAATAATGACTATACTTATCTGGAACACGTCATAGAAAATAAGAAAATAATAAACGTACAGAAGAATACAACAATTTTTCTGTGCGGATTGACGTTTGAATGTACGAAGCAGCTGGTCTAACATTAGGCTCCACGCATTATTGTTTTCTTTTATTGATATTAATTTTTGGCTTGTTTAAATCATCGGAATCATCTATATATATATATATATATATATATATAATTTTTTAAAAATTTAATTCCATATTTTGAGAATACAAAAATTCAGGGTTTCTGATAAGTATGTGATTTCATCTGTCGCGATGACTCACAATGGCAAAAATGTAAAAATCAAAGACAAAGAATTTCAAATTTTCAAATGTTTTTGTTTTATGGACATGTTTTAAAGGACGTAGTTATGGCTCATCCACTTTTAAATATCAATTTTTTTGAAAATGAACTATTAAAAGAAATGAAACCATGCCTCCGGAAAACGAGACATGCAAAATATCGGCCTGGCTCGGGTCGGCCCGTCGGCCCCAAGTCAAAAATGTGCACTAGTGTTTCACAAAATTTTTCGAAAATTTTTGAAATTTTTATAGCCAAAAATCATAGGTACGCCGTACGCTTATCTATCAACCATCCTTGATTCTTCATTAAAAATTGCATGGCTAAACTCTACCCTTTGACCAAAAATTTGCAACTTAAGTGATCTGTCAACATTCTGAAACGACATATTTTATTCGTATTTCCTCCAGAATCGGATAGAAATTACATTTTGGATGAAAATGTCTTCATTTTTGATTTAATGACACTATCCGAAACGTCCTAGTTGCAAACTTCTATTCTATGGTCTCAAAATATTGTATGTCAAAATAGGAACATGTGAAAATTCAATGAGTAATAGTTCTGACTTTTTTGTTGGCTGGCCGTGGAAGAATAATATCACAAGCAAGAATTAGGCCACGATGTTATGCTATATTTACCTCTTCCACCAACCCACATGGTCGCAAAATTCAAAACACAACAATACATACGTATTCATAACCCGTGGAGGGAAGGTGTTTCATGCTACATTCAAACCGATAAAATCTACGTCATCCTTTCCTTCCTCTCCAAGGAGAATCGATATTTTTCCGCAGATCTCCGCCGCCAGGGCCAGATTCTTGAGGCTTGAACTTTTTTCTCACTTCCAATAACAGTCCCTGCACGCAAGGCTGTCAAAAAGGCCGTGGGCCGATTCTATATCTCAGTTCCCAGCCATGGAAAATTTTCGCTTCTTCAGGCGGCCTTGTAGAGGACCAAAAGATTAGTCGATATACAAAAATTCAGCCCATTTGGTTCATCCGCGGCCTCGGCGGCCCTAAAGGCCGAGGGCCGCGGCCGGCCGTGCGACAGCCTTGCCTGCACGTATTCCAATTCTAAGTAACGTTTATCATTTCTAGGCCTGTTTTTTTCTCTTTTCATTGCATCTTTTTGGTCAAAGATCCCCTCTCATGTCGTTTTGTCTTTTAAATGTGACATGTTTTATGACATTCGGATAATTAGTAGTTTGAAATAGAGAGTCATTTAAAAGAAGATAGAAAAGGAAAAAACTTTGGTCAGAATGGACTGACTAAAAAGTGAATTGGCCTTGTTTTATTGTGCTTGAAAATTTTTAGTTTTTCCTTAATTTTGTCAGTTCTAATTATCTTATATTAGCATAACTGTGTGGGTACAATCTGGACCTTGGTTGGAGGTCCGTCCCCCAAATAGTTATAATCTATTGAACGAACAAAAGTCATAACTATTTCTTTCTTTCAAGCTAAATAAAACTAATTAACAACACGATAATTATTCTAACAACCTTCAAAGATTTATTTAGAAATTTCAAACGTCCTGCCGTTTACAAACCACGATTGTTCATAGATACAATCTGACATTGAGGAAAATACAAAAGACAGCGTAAAAACTAAAGTCGTGCTCAAGAATCTGTATTTTTATTTTGTAACCCGACAATTCGAAACCTGACAAATTCTTCACAGTTAGCCATATTCAACCTTGACCTTCCGTTTTTTAGCTGAAACTTGGAGCTATAACTATTTAGGGACAGTCCGTACCGAAACATTTTAAACTACAAATTTAGAGCTCTAGATTTTATCTACACATCAAATTGTTCACTTTATATTTTTGACCCGGGTGGCTTTCAAAAATATTTGTTCCATTACGATTTTCACTTCTTATGTCACAAGTTTTTACAAAATTGCATTGAAAATAACATTTTTCCTCAACTCAAACTCTTATTTTCTTCCATTTTTCCCAAAAAATTCTAGTTTGAAGTTTCGAGCACACCAAATACTTCCTCGTGCTGAAAAATTATACCAGACAACAACCGAACGTGTAATTTGGCAGATGTGAAAGTGTACGATCTCAATCGTTTTTGCAGAAAAAAAATGGTTAATCATTCACAAAAGAAGGTAAACAAATATAAAGCGAAAGTTTTTTTGAAAAGAATATTAACAATGTGATCTTTTTTTTATTGTCAGTGAGAGCATTGGTCATTTTTTTGGCGGGATGTTCTATCTATTCTATATCAACTTTTTGTGTTTTGCAAACTACATTTTTTTCTATTTTCCGTTTTCTTATAACCTCGTCGGTATCAATGTTCCGACCACCCTGTCTTGTGTTGTATCAAGAATCAGTTAGTAAGTTTTTTGACATTTTTCTGACCAGTCTTCCCAGAATCGTAGTCTCTTGTAGTCTCTCCCTCACCTCGATTCCTAATTCCAATTCATTATTCAAATCTCCACTACCCTTTTTGCTCGACGAACACTATTATATGAGTGAATGACCAGACATTCTAATTGGCATAAAAAGTAATTGCACAATTCATTATGCATTCATGTGACATTTTCTTTTTCTGTGGACTGATTCTTTTTTTGATTGTCATGTGGTGAACTGGGTTAGGTGGGTTCTAGGAGTATAGTTTTCGGTTGTTTGGAAACGAGACGTTTTCAAACCATAGAATATCGAAACATAACGTTAAAAAATCATTTAAAAGTCGGCATAGCGAAAAATTCAGTAAATTTTTAAACATTTTGTTTTGATTTGTCATGGTTTTGAAACGTAATATTGTTTTGAAATGTCTGTTGCCTCGGTTTCCAAATGCATCGTTTCGAAACGTCCCGGCGCCAAAATTCGTAATTTTTCGGAAATTTTTACTCTGGGCGTCCTGGGAAGGGCTGTGCGAAAATTATTTTTGAGAAATGTTCGAAAAGCTTTTTCGAAAATTTTAGACCGAAAAAACTGAAAAAATAGTGTTTTCGGAGGCACAAATCTTGAATTTGTATGAAAACTGTAAGAATTTCAAGAACAGACCCCTAGAAACCTGTTTTGAGTCCAAAATTTTGAAAAAAATCGAGGAAAAATCAAAATATCACTAATTTTGCTAGTTTTTCAAACGGTTTTTTCGAAAAAGTTGGACCAAAACTTTTTCACACAGCCCTGGTCCCGGGTCCGGCTAAATGACATTAATGCTATTTCCAAAGATAACCACACCCACCATCATTACTTATAATTTGCCTTTCCAATTTTCCAATTAAAACCTTTTTCACCTGCCTCCTCTCCCTCTTTCTCCTATTCTCGTACACCAGACCACCCATATCGCATCTGCTCATTCACTCCCAACACCAGACTATGTCGTACTCTAATATTATATTTCTTCTGACTCCCACTATATAATTTCCTTTTTTGATAGACACACTCATTTTCTTCTCATTCACGTTTTTTTGCCAGCTATCGAATCGAACACCACTGAAACATTCATCACCACACATTCTTTTCATCTGGTAGTCTATTCGCATGACTAGATGAAATGTGAAATGAAAAAAAAAACGTTTTGAATATAAAAGCGATCTGATTAAAAAGTGTCCCCATGTCCCCTTCTAAAAGACCTCTGTGAGTAAGTAACCGATAAAATCTTATTCTCCAAAAAGTACAAGGGGTTCTCGCAGACAGAAATTGTCTCCTCACTACCTCTTTTCTTAGTTTTTTTAAAAAGGATTATGACCAAAAATCTTCTGGTCGAAAAATTCATTTTGTAATTATTAAGCTTCAATTTGTTGTGTTCGCGAACAAACTTCAGGTGGAGTGGGCAGAAAAGTTATCTTAGAGTTTGGTCACGTTATTTTTTGATTTTTTTTTTGAAGCCCATAATTTTTTTTTGCTTTTCAAAGATCTAGATCAGTTTTAACTTACAAAGTACTTGTTGTTTTGTAGTCAGCCAAATTTTTGGTACGCATATCACACTAAAGTTGAGAATAGTGAACTTTGAAATTTTTTCATGATGTTTTGTCAGGAGTTGTTAGTTTGCTATGAGAATTTGTAAGCATTTGGGTAATTGATCATTTTTCGGTGAAGAACCCACGATGAGGCCAGGGCTACCAACACAGCCGCGCTCTATTGACAAGGATGGTACATTTTTTTAGTCACGGTGAATATTCGAATTTATATACATATACCGTGTATATAAATTCGAAAGTTCACCGTGACGCAAAAAATGTACCATTCTTGTCAATAGAGCGGGGCTGCATTGGTAGCCCTGGCCTCATGATGAGAACCGTATTGGATCTGTGTATTTCATTAACTAAAAAGTTGAGTACTCCCTTTTAATCGACGGTAAGTATTATGTGAAGGCATGGGCGAAAAAATTGTCAATTATAATTGTAAACCTTAAATTTTCACCTACACAATGATAACAACTAACCCATAGAAATGTCAGCACTCACAATATGTAGTGTTTGAACCAATTATACCTCCTTGACAGGCAGCAAGACCGTCCTTCTTTCCCCCCTTCCCGCGTTCAGATTTTATCTAAGAGTCATGGTTTGTAGTCAACCAACCCATTAAAGTGGGCACGAAAAAGGATTTGTTATAGATAGGAATAGATGATTCCGGAAAACAGAGGGAAAGGTTCAACTTGGGTACATAGTTTTTTTTTTTGGGCGGTACTGTATGTTTTAGATAAGATTTTCCTTAGAGATAGGTGCCACCGTCGGGATATTCAGAATTTTGAAATTCTACATTTCTGACCTCCACTTCTACATTTTAAAGTCTTCCAGATCTTTTTCTTAAATTAATAATCAAGTCAGAACTCTCATTTGACTACTATAGTTTTTTGGAACTATAATTCGATCTAGTTTTGTAGATTAGCCTTTTTTGCAATTGGAACGTATAGAAGATCAAGAAGAAATCTAATAAATTTAATTGTTCCTGAAAGCTGAGGAACTTCAGTTTTCAGTGAGAGATTTATCAAAAGTCCAACCCGACCATGTTCAACAATCCATCTTTCCGCAGGATCCGATCCGGCCGACCCGCATAATAGGACGCTTTCACTGAATTCGGATCGGAGAGAGAGAGAGAATTAGTTATCGTCCTCTTAATGTTCATAGCCTGATGGAGAAAGGGGAAACGGGACCGGTAGATCAAAAGGTTATCAGTACGGATTGGAATTGATCATTCTGTTTTCACTTTGTTCTAGAATATTCCGTAACACACTTTTTGTTTTCTTGGTATCTCTTATCTCTTGTCGACCTTGTATTAGGATGAGGAAAATTTTTTGGTTTGGTAATGACATCATGTAGTAGAAATCTAGAGTCATATTTTGGTATGGCCTGTTTTGTTCAATCCTACAAGACTTCAAGTACCTGGTCAAAAATGAAAACTACAAAATGAAAACTTTACTTTTATGAAAGAAAATATGAATAAAATTATTCGATTCGACTATGTTTTTTCTCATCCGTTTTTCTTCCCATCTCTACTTTTTAACCAACAAAATATTTCAAGAGCAATGGCCCCCGGTGGCTCGGTGCCCTCATCCTCCACAGATCTCCTGGCCCTTGATCTCACCGGACCGAAAAACTGTGAAGTATGCCGCCGCCCTGCAAACTGTTTCAATTTTGGAGTGATGACGTGTGACGCCTGTAAAATGTTTTTCCGAAGGACAATGTTGCTGAACGTTCAATATCAGTGCAGGAGGAATAATCAATGTTTCGATGGTAAGTGTTTGGGAAATTGTGACTTGTAGATAAAAAGGGGGAGAGGGCAGAAACTCCGTCACGGAAGAGTGTTGGAGGGGTGTACTTGCGGATCGGATAAGAACGGCGATAACCATCTGAGTACTTGTACCCTGTGTTCGACAAAGTCCGAAAATTTTCTTTGACTATTGGACAAATTCAGGGATTGGAGTTGTTAGATATGGGATTACGGTAGAAATCTACATTTCTTTCATTCCAGAAAACTTCTCCTGCCTAAAAGCTCCATACTGTCGTGCTTGTCGTCTTGTACAATGCATAAAAGTTGGAATGAAACTCAATTTATCCGCAATGCTGGAGGTCAACAATCAGAAGGACGACGCGGTGGCCACTCTCATCGAAAGTCTACTTTATCAAGACGCACGACGTGAAAAAGATTTAATTACCAATTTCACTTTCGAAAATCCAACGTTGGAAGAGGTCATTGAATGCAAGCAGTTGACTATTGTAGTGAGGGTGAGTAGACTGCAAATTTGAATTTTTTATTTGAGAGCACTACTATTTTCAGGATCCGACGCATGAAATGACAAGCTCCGACTGGTGCTTTTTTGGCGCCTATACAGCGATCAAATTTTTATTGAATCTCCATTTCATGAGGCGGTTGAGCACAAGGGATAAGGTGAGATTTACAAGTGGAACTAAAATTTAAAAAAAAAACACATTTTTATTCTAGACATTACTTCTCTCAAACTACTCCTCCAAGGCAACCTTACTATTCAGTGCGATTCGAACAATGAGAGCTAAAAATGATAAAATGATAAAACCGGATGGAAAGGATTTCTTTATTGAGTTTTTGTCAAAATGGTCTGACTTTTCACTCCACTTCACAAATCGAGTCCGGAGTATGCTGGTAAATCGATTGATCGATTTGGAGATCACAAATGAGGAATTCATTCTGGTCACTGTCTTATTCTTCTGCAATCCCGGTGAGTCATCGCTAAACAGAACAACGAGATAAAGGATTGAAGATTCTGGATTCTGGATTCTGAATACAAAATCCTCGATTCCTGGTTCCAAATCCTTGTTTTATATCTCCCAACCCCAATTTTTTTCCAGTCCTCGATGAACTCTCTGAGCACGCGGTCACAGTACTCACCGAGCAACAAAAAGTCTACAGCTCCGCCCTCATGCAATACTGTCTTCTGCAATACCAACAAAACGGTCCGTCTCGATTTACCGACCTCCTTTCCCTCTGCACAGTTACAAATAAGTACTTCGAGGATGTCCAGTACCTCTACTGGATTTTCCAGTTTCATTTCCATGTCAAATATAAGAATTTGGTGTCGAGTATAATTTGATCGAACCCTTATTATGACTTTACTTTTCTGTACATTGATCTCAATTTTTCTCTCTCGATGACATGCTATTATTTTTCTTTTTTAAAAAATGAATTACACCCGATTTAAAGTTCTTGTCGTCTAGTACAATGTATAAAAGTAGACATGAAGCGTATTTTTATTTTTCTGAGAATCATAGACATGTGAAAATTAAAGACCACTGATTCTTTATTCTTACTCATTACTAGCAGCGAAAAAATTTGAATGAGCAGGCGAAAAGTTCTACTTTTCGTAGTTTGTAGCACTTTTTTAGTTCCGCATGGCTTCTAGCTCATAGAGATTTTCACCATTTGTTCATAGAGATCAGAAATTGTCTCAGTGTTTTTCTCACTCATATTCTTGCCATTCTTTATCATTCTAAAGTGTAAAATCAGTCGCTTGAGATTTTCTACTATTTCTACTTATCCAAATGGAACCGAATAGTTTTTCGTGTGTTATTTGTAAAAAGTATACAATCGCTTTCAATTATGGAGTAAGAAAAAGTTGTCAAGTTAAGTTTCTGATTTTGTTTTTTTTTTTGTCAGATTGTCATATCATGAAATCATTCCAGTATGATCTTTTTTCCTTATTCGCTTTTTTTTTTATAATTATAAAACATATCTCACGTATGAAAAGTTCATAAATCGTTTCAATTTTGGTGTAGCAAAAAGCTATCGACTTCCGAACGTTTACATTTTGTTTCAGGCCGTTTGCTGTAACCTTTGTAACATTTTCTCGAAGAGGTCAACATTGAATAGAAGAAAAAAGACGTTAACCGAATTTAGGGTTCCGAAATCGCTGACTCCTGATTTCTACTTCCGGATTTCAAGTTCTTGTTTTACACCCCTCAACCCCAATCTTTGATCCGATTTTAAGTTTTCTTCTGATGTGTTAAAAAAATAAAATACACAGTTTGAAGATGGGTATTGTTTGTTATTATGATACTGCGAATCATGAGATTACGGTAAAAAGTCCTAAGAAAGTCCACTCAAAAACATCTGTTTCCTTAGGTGTCGGTACAGATTCTTCCACATTGACGTCATTTTCATCAAAATGATCGAAAACTTGAATCTAGAAATGTTAGATAAGACTGAAACTGTGATTTATTTTTTTAATAAAAACCAGCAAAACCAGCATTAGTTATGAGAGATTCTACGACAACAGAACTTTTCTCAAACACCAATTCAATTTAGTCAAATGGAAAACACCGGGAATCTTAGTCTGATAGTAAAACGACTCAACCGCACATCGAATTGCACTCATCAGTAAAATTATCCCCTGAGGAGCATAGGCATGGGAAAATCAAAGACCACTGATTCTTTATTCTTACTCATTACTAGCAGTGAAAAAATTTGAATGAGCGTTCAAAAAGTTTAACTTTTCGTAGTTTGTAGCACTTTTTTAGTTCCGCATGGCTTCTGACGACCCTAAGCTCAAAGAGATTTTCACCCATTGTTCATAGAGATCAGAAATTGTCTCAGTGTTTTTCTCACTCATATTCTTGTCATTCTTTCTCATTCTGAAGTGAAAAATCAGTCGCTTGATATTTTATACTATTTCTACTTATCCAAATGGAACCGAATAGTTTTTTGTGTGTCATTTGTAAAAAGTTTACAACTGCTTTCAATTATGGAGTAAGAAAAAGTTCTCAAGTTAAGTTTCTGATTTTGTTTTTTTTTGTCAGATTGTTTGCTGTAATTCTTGTAAAGCATTCTTCCGAAGATCCCAAACTGCAAAAAAATTTCCGACGAGATGCACCTGCAACAAGAACTGCTCAAATTGCCGATATTGTCGATACCAACTCTGCATCAAAGCAGGAATGAATTGGAGAACTCTGAGTCAATGTGATAACCAAATGGATACCATTATTCAAAATTTGATTAATTTGGATTCTCATCGACAAGACAGATTCATCAATTTTACCACTGATTGGAACTTGAGTCTTGACGAGCTAATACTCGCCGATTCAGTGAAATACGAGCAGCAATCTATTGACTTCCAGCCTGATCATACTCACTGGTCAACCGTTAGCCACATCACTTCAATAGATTTCATGAAGCGTTTGGATTTTGTCAAGAAGATGCCATCCGCCGATTTGAATAGCTTGATAAAATCAAATCACATGCAAATTTTCTTTCTGTGTAACGCTATGCGCTCATACTATGACAATAAGGGATACTTTTGCTATCCAGGAGGAATCGATTTTCTTCCTGCTTCGTTAGCATCTCTATTCCCGGAAAATCCTAAAATGTTGAATAAACACAATTGCTCCTTGATCGGTAAGTTGGCCGAAGTTCGAATTACCACCGAGGAATTTCTTCTGCTCAGTGCTATCCTTATTTGTAACACAGGTACCACTAGTCTAAAATTTCTATCGACATTTTAATCATATTTTTCAGCCTCTTCAAAACTAACCGTCCCAAGTCTCAATCTTGTTTCTCAGTATCAAAGAATGTATTCATCTACTCTCCTACAATACTGTCTGAACACTTATCAACATTATGGACCATCCAGATTTACTGATCTGCTATCAATCAGTCATATCATTAACGGAACTTTAGAAAGCTCGTGTCAAATAGTTTTTACGTTAAGGTACTATGAACCAAAACCTCAGATCAAACAGTTGTTCATTGATATCATGAATTCTATGGACGAATTGCCGTTTTAACATATTTTCTTCTTCTTTCTATAATTGCACATTTTGCCATTATGCTGTTTGCTGTAACTTTTGTGAAATTTTTTCTCGAAGAGCCCAAAACTGAGTAAAAGAATCAAGGTCTTCAATTTTATTTAATAAAAATTATAAATAGTAGTTGGTCTTTTCGACTTGTGGGATTATTATAGAATCACCAAAAATCAAAAGCTTAAAAACGAAGAGTTTAGCTGATAAATTTTTGCATTTGTTCAAAGTTCAGGCTACACACATTCGTTAATCTTGGGGGACATAGTGCCAAAAACTGATTCTAGCGATACGATACAATTACATATTCTATGAATTTAATTGTTCACAAAACTACTTAATAAATGAAAATATATGCAGAAAATAAAGCAGCGTGATAGAAAACTCAGATTACTTCAACCATATCATTATCCAAAAAATGAGTAGCACTTCAACATGGTGAATCAAAAAGCATACTGCAAACAAATAATGTACCCAATTCTAAAACCGACTCAAGTATTTTTGTCGATCACTTAAAAAAAAATTAATTTTTGAGAAACACATGTCTCTCTATTTTACGCACTGCTTTGAACTTTAGCTATTTTCATGTCAACTTAATGTCTCACGTAGTAACTGCGACTATTTCTATACGCAGGTGGAACTAGTTGAAAGGAAACACTTCATCCTGTTCAAAAACTATATTGCTTACCAGTTCAGTTGCGTATGTGTATTTGGAGAAATTCTTCTTACGAATCAGAGGACTTTGCACCGTCAATTCTTCACAAATTAGCTATCATTGAGCTACCCGTCCACACTCTAGCTGCTTATATAGTTCTGTTCAAAACGCCTTCAAGAATGAGCTCGGTGAAAGGAATGATGCTGTTGATGCATTTTTGGTTAGTTGATTTTGAATTGGTAAGACCTAACTGACCTAATTACAATTTCAGCGGAGCTTACCTGGATTTGTTTATCAGCGCTCTATCAACTCAATACTTTCTTCTTCCCGCAGCTGCTGGTCATTCACAAGGACTATACACTTACTTCGGAATACCTGTGAAATGGCAGGCATATCTGTACATCAGTGGACTTTGTCTTGCTGGAACCTCAGTTCTCAGCTTTTTTGAAAATCGTTTCACTGCCGTTGTTAGAGGGAAACGCTCAAGCTTGATACATGAAAAGAGACGACTATGGTATATTGTTGGCAATTATATTTTCGCATTTGTATGTATTCTACCAATCACTTTCACACCACCGGAACAAAGTATCGGGAAGGCTTATGTCAGAGAGGTAATATTGTCAGAATGATGAATTGTTGGACTATAGATAATTTCAGATTCTACCATGTGTCCCACAATATATACTCGACCATCCAGACTTTTTCGTTTATGCCACGGATGTCACTTTACTCTCATCCATTATTTCTTTTGCTGCAGTCACAATTTGTGGCCAGTGTATCTATTTTTTTGTTAGAATAATTCTATATCTGTCAAGTAAAAAAGCAAAATCACAGAAGACTTATAATCTCCAACTCCATTTTTTTATAGCGCTATCAATTCAGATTTTTACTCCAGTGGCTTTAATTATAGGACCGATCTGTTATATTGTATTTGCTTTTGTAGCATCTCATTTTGATCAATGTGAGTAATATATAAAATCCCCAGATATTCATTATATTTTTCCAGCACTCAATAACATATTTCTGAATATTATCGCTATTCACGGATTGATGTCAGGTATCGTCATGTTATCTGTTCACACGCCGTACCGAGAAGCAATACTTAAAATAATTTGCTGTGGACACACTCCAAAAGAATCGAATAAGAATTCAGTGCATACCGACGGAACAATTGTTGTTCTGAGTGGACATAGAAGATCAATACTTATTAGTTAACAATGTTTTTCATTGTCGTTGAAACAATTATTTGTCTGGAATTGTTTTCCGTTCTTAACGTGAAATTAATAAATTTTACTTTCAGTACTCACCTTCAGACCCCGTGTCGAAAAATGAGAAACATGAAAAGCATGAAAATACTAAAAAAAAACAATTTATTAGGTTGGCAAGAAACTTTTTGTGCATGTTTTGTTTTGAATGCTGTCAGATAAATTACAAGAATCAAAACCAACTACGCATACCATTCGTTAGATAAACTCTCTGTGATTCTGATAGCAGTCAGAAATTACCCCCGACACTTCTCTTCTGCAAGAGTCATGCCTATCTTTATTCTTGACCGACAACTCTTACAGCAATATTTTTATTTCCGCTTTCCATCTAATACCAAAATTTCTAAATTTGTGCAACCAACAGGAAAAGTTTACAAGGATGAATTCTTCTTTTGGCACACTATGAGTAATGAAGTTTCCAACTTTGAGAAATGCGATTTTTCTGTGGTCGAAGTACCACGTACTAAAAGTGCATATGAATAGGATTTGTACATGCTGTGAGCTGTAGAAGGAGAGTTTTTATCTCAATCTTCCTGTGAATTATCAATGATAATCACTACTACTTATAACACAATCGGAAACTTTTTGAAATGTGTCGGCAAGAATAAAAAAAGAAACATTGAAAAGTCATATTTTGGCCTAGATCCGCGTTCAGTGAAGGGTAGACCTGCGGCTTCGAATTCTCTCTCCTCTTTCAAACTTCAATCGACCTAACCAATTGGGTATCACTGATAGAGAGTGGGTATTGCACACAAACTACCCCAGGGAAACCCACCGACTTGGCGTTGATCAAACGCTGGTAGACATCATCAAAAGGGAATCATACTCAAAGAAAATAATGACCCTAATGTGGAGGACCCAAAACAACGTATATGATTGGAAAATGTGAAACAATAATCTTCTACTTCTGTTCTTTTTGTGTGCAAAAAATCAAAACTATACGTGAGTCTTCAGCTCCACACGGTCAAAAAGTCTGCCACCTCCATAATGTCGCATATCCGCTAGTTGCATACCCGACAAAATATTTTCTCACCTAATATTGGAAAATAGTTTTTAATCAAGCAAATTAGAGCTCGGACCTTCTTCTAACGAATTACTATAAGTTCGGGGTAATTCAGCGCTCTGCCGCTGAACAGGACTTCGATACTTGAAGTCAAGTCGAAAAATGGGTGGAAGCCTATTTTGCCTCGAAACAACCGGAGCTCTGCCAGGACGGTATCGGGAACATATCCAGTAAATTGGAGACAGTTGTGGACTAAGATGGTTACTATGTTTGGTATTTGGTATGCTTCCTGTTTGAGTAAAAATAACTTGAATCATGCACAAAAACTTTCTTGCCAACCTAATATTAAAACATTTGAAAAAAGTAGGGATCTGATATTTCCGCTTTGTAAATGTCGAATATCCAAATGATCTCCTTGATTTTTGCCTTTTCTCGAGCGATTGCCTGGAAAAATAATTGTTTTGGTTTTTGAAAAGTTTCAGCGTGTTTTCAAATGAATCAGATAAGCTGGATAAACTAAAAAGTCTAAAAATATAGAGCTCAGTTTTAAGACGGTCAAAATATTCAAAAAAAAATCTGAAAATGTTTTTTATCAGACCTACCGTCATAGTATTAACCAGCTTCATCAATTTGATTATCCGATGTGAATACATCTTGAAATTCGTCGAATTCATGTAATAATTATGCATTTGATCAGAAATTTTCTCCTTGAATTTGTGCAGGATTTCCAGCGTCTCCGGAGTCAAATCGGTCACTAAAACAAGAATTTTCTGAGGATACAGTAATTTCCGCGAATACAGTAACCCAAAATTCACTTACCGTCAAATCCTAGAATGTTAATCATGCAAAAAACGACTTCCTCTTCGGTCAAATCGAGTTCGGATAGGGGGCGGGCGACTTCTTCGATGTACTTGTTGAGAAATGGATGGAAGAGTCTGGAAATGAAATAATTTTTTAATTATTTTAAAAACAAAAATAAATTTAGTAGAACGTCCAAAAAATTCAAAGTTTATAAGCTAAAAATCAGCAAAAATCCATAAAAATTCAAAAAGTTACGAGGATTTTTAGTTTTTGAAGAAAAAATTGATACTACCGTAATCCGCTGGTTTTCGTGGTGAGACTCATGAAATTTACATTTTTGAAATCAGCCTGTC